>NC_042493.1:43823531-43835572 GCF_005508785.2 Acyrthosiphon pisum
GAACTTGAAAAAAATGAATTAATTCTTAAGTAATGTATTGATATTCCTTATTTTAGTTGATTCTTCTGAAGCCTTTTGTGGACATGACAATTCATCTCTTCTATGCTCAATTGAAAGAACTTGTTCATTATTTATGTAGGGTTATTAATACAAAACCTACTAGATAGTATGAACATGTTTTAGATTTTGAGATACAACATGCTTGTATGAAGCACTATATTTTTTTACACTTACATATTTAAATTTTTTTTTATATTTAGTTTTTAACTTAAATTTAAAAAAAAAAATGTATTCACATTATTATTTTAAATTGTTAATTTCTAAGATTTAAAAGTTAATAGTGATGTTTTGGTTTTTATTTTTATAATTTGTTATTTACCCAACAGTTAAAAAAATAAAAATATGCTTTTTGTGTTTGTATACATTAGTTTTGTGTTAGTTATACCTACTTAGTAGATGTATATAACTATATTTTTTAATATAATGAAATAAACTAAATGTTTTTTATTTGTTTATTTATTTATGGAGAAAAAACTCTATTTATAAAAAATTGTATATAAATGTGGGTAGTATAAGAATTTGAAACATTATGACAAAAGTAAACTGTCAATCATTTTCATAATGTATTTATTTATATATAATATAGGTACATGAAACAGACTTAAAATTAATATAACAAAACATATCATAGAACACTAGAAATATTTTTTGTATTAGTAGTTTAATACTAATTCAATTAGTTGTTTTTATTTGTATAGCACTAAATAAACTAAAATAATGCTTTATTTGTTACTTACACTGTGTTATATAGTTTATCGATACCTACTCAGTTCTTAGTTGAGACATTTGAACAAGTTCACTATTGTTTAATTTAGATTGAAAAATGAGATAGAGAATTGTAAAAAAGAAAATTACGATTTAAAACAATACATTTCTTTGGAAAATTACCGTTTTGAAAGTCGTTTTTTTGAAATTCTCTCAAAACATTTTACACCAACTCAGGTTAATTTGTTTCTCCATCCTACAAAAAAAGTTTACCGCTGGACGTCTGAAGATATTTCAAGTGCCATTACCTTAAGGAGTGTTTCTCCAAAGGCTTACCGATATTTAAGGACTAAAAAAAATGTTCCATTACCAGGTTAATAAAATTTCTACCTTGTGTATTTAAAATTGAATCAAATATTAAAATAATATTTTTAAGGTCTGTCTACGCTCAGAACATGGGTTGCAAGATTTTGTATTGAAGATGGAATACTTTTTAGTGTTCTATCCCTAATGAAAGCTAAAGGTAATAATATTTATTTATTTATTTATTATTAATAGGACGGGCAGAAGCCCAGTTTAAATATAAAATCATAGATAATATTTACATTACTAAAATTACAAAATGATAAAAAACTTACAGCAATACACAACTACAACAAAAATTACAAATAAGCTAATATATTCATATAAGAATTGTAGAATAATAACTAATCATTTTTTCTTTACTGATTAAAACTCTTAAAGTATTAATATCTTAACTGAATTAATTATTGCATTTTTAAGGAGAGTTCATGAACGAAACTGAAAAATTATCAGTTATATGTTTCGATGAAACATATGTATCAAGCAGAATATGTTTCGATAAGAAAAATGAACGTGTTATTGGACCACATAAATGTATTCAAACTGTTATTGTTCGAGGTATATTTTACATTTCAATATTTTATCATAAATATAAAATAAATGATTATATTATATTTGTATTGTTAAAATACTATACATCGTATTTCTATAATAGGATTAGTTAACAATTGGAAACAGCCAATATATTACGGCTATGATCAAAAAATGACAAAAGAGTTACTATTCCAAATTATAGAACAGTTGCATAAGGTTGGCTTTAATGTGATTTCTATAGTTAGTGACATGGGTTCAACTAACATGAGGCTATGGAATAGTTTAAATATATCTGTAGACAATACCTCATTTGAACATCCCATATCAAAAAATCAAGTTTATGTCTTTGCAGATGTACCTCATTTGCTCAAGTTAGCCAGGAATCATTTACTTGATAAGTATGAAGTTAATTTTTAAATCATTAAATGTAATCATAAAATATCTAAAACTAATATTTTATTTAGAGGTTTTATTCTTCCTAATGGTAAATATATTGGGAAAAATATATTTGAAGAATTAGTTAACCTTAACTCTGGACATGACTATAAATTAGCTCATAAAATTACTAGCCGCCATTTATTGGTTGAGGGAACAGGGCGGATGAATGTGAAACTGGCTGCTCAGTTACTTTCCAATACTGTAGCTAAAGCAATTACATTTTGTGGAGAAAAGGGATATTTAAATACATATAACTGGAGAGATGTAAGTATTATGATTTTTAGATTGAGGAACAATATTTTCTTAGTGGGTGAAGAGAAATAATATAATATACGTCTCTAATTTATTTGCAACATTGGTAATACCTTAAGCTCATACATTGAACAGTATGATTATTATTAAGTTATATAGTAAATACTTAATTACTTTGCTGAACTATTAAATGTTTATAATGTGAAATAGGCTGCAGATATTATTTCATTATTCAATGAATGGTTTGATTTATTAAACACACAAAATAAGTTTGATAAAGGTGTAGAGAGTTATGGGCTCAATGAAAAAACACAAAATGAACTTATTTATAAATAAAATGAACAATTTTATAAAACAAATGCGAGTTCATGGCAAAAAATCACTTCTTCCTTTTCAGAAGGGTAACATTTTTTATTATTTATTTGTAATAAATCATAATTAATTATGTATTTTTAACCCTGCAATTCTTCAACATACTTAAAGGAATTTTAGTAAGCAACATGTCCCTCAAAAATTTGATGAACGACTTGAAAAATCTGTATGGAATTCAATATATATTAACAAGAAAGCTAAACCAGGACATTTTAGAAAACTTGTTTAGCTTTTTAAAGGGAATGGCTGGGAGTGCTAGTAACAATATAACTGTTTTAGATTTTAAATACTGGTAAATACTTACATTATTTAACAAAATTATGTAAAAGTTTAGGTATAATTATATCAATGAAACTTAATAATACTCTATGATAACTATTATTATTGTGTATATTGTAGCTTGCGTTGGTATATATTGGGTAAACACTCGGATTTGGTATTCACTGAAAACAACAATACGGAAGGAAGTCTTGAAACCAGTCTGTTGACTTTAGAAGACCAAGAGTGTTTAACTTTTCAACTGTTGACTGATTTACAACAGCCTTCAGAGTCCAAAAACATAGAAGAAGATTTCAGTTCAATGAAAACAGATATATTAACGTCAAATTTTGATCTCCTTAAACAATTTGAGGCATACATTAAAAATTAAGTTTTAAAATACAATTATAAAATTTAACTTACATTTTTCAGATGGAAACTGAAGAACCATTCAGTGAATTGGAGAAAGAATGTGCTCAATATGTAGCTGGCTATGTGGTTAATCGTTTTTCAAGTAAATATCCCCAATTGATTGGCTTTACCGATAATAGCCATCAATCAAACAGTTGGATACAATGTATGTCAAAAGGCAATCTAAAAACACCTTCATATAGCCTCGAAAAATCAATTGAACGATTAGAAGTAGATTTCAATGCATTTCACGGAGACGACCTTTTGAAAACACTTAATATAATAAAAAATTTAAGTAATATATTAGCAAAAAACATTAAACATTTAAACATACCGGATGAAGTCATCAAATGTCTAGTTCGGACGAGGACTTACATACGGTTAAACAATTTAAATAAAGAAATTGTAAATAAGCAATTTAAACGGTATGATAAACAAAAAATACAAAAGTTTATTAAATAGTTACTTTCACGCGTTTCTTTTTTGGTATGTTGCGGTACTTTTAATGATAATTAATAAAAAAATTTAACTTATATTTCTATCACAGACTAAGATTTAAGGTATACCGAAATTACCGAAATACAACTAAGTTCTAAGGTCGTTGTTTTCGAACCGACAGAAGTATTAAATAAATATTTTTGTAAATTACCGAGTAAGTACATACTGGCTACTAGGTATATTAGGGGGTACAAATATTGAAATATTATACAAAATTGAAAATAAAATATTATGATGATAATAAGCCGATAAGGTGATAACTCGTATTATATTAACGACCAATGAGTGATGGAGAACGTAATACACGGTAAAAAGTGGGGGTACTTCCCGAGGATGTGCGTATCACAAAGTTGCTGACATACCTATATATTTTGTCATGGGTGTGGCATCCTCTGAAGTATATAAATTAAGTAAAAACCTCAATAATTTTAATTTATACTTGATTAAACATTTAAAAATCAACAAATTATTCTTTATTTAAATTTTTAAACAAAAGTTACATAATATTGGAAAGATAATAAAGAAAATTAATAACAAATTATCTTTAAATCAATATAAGTTTACAAAAAAACAAATTAATCTCGATTTAATTTTTTAAATTTAAATTAGGAATATAAACTACATATTATTATAGCAATAATAATAAACATAATTAATAACAAATTATCTTTAAATAAACATTAATTACAAATTAACAAATTATCTTTAAATAAACATTAATTACAAATTAACAAATCAGTCTTTGATTTACTTTTTAAATTTAAATTAGGAATATAAACTACATATTATTATTTGATTTTTATCGTTAAATGAGGATCTTATCACTGATACAGAGTTCAAAGATTTGTCTCCAATCCTATTTCTACTCTTTGTTTGTTTTTAGCAATTATTTTTTTTCATACAGATTTTGATAATTATGAAGCTGAATATGTTTAGGTTCAACTTTAAAATTCATACAGGTTTGATTTTTGTCGTTAAATGAGGACCTCATCACTGATACAGAGTTCAAAGATTTGTCTCCAATCCTATTTCTACTCTTTGTTTTTACTTGGTTTATAATAGAGAACACTCTCTCTGCTTCTGCATTCGAATGTGGTAAAGTTAGAACTAGTTTAGCAAGTTTGCATATGTTACTAAACATTGGTATTTCACTTGTAAAGTTTATAATCATTGCTAATTCATGCCACATTTCTGGAATACTTAAACTTTTTAGTCGTTCAATTTCTTGAGCATTAAATTGACAAGGCAGTTGTCGCCATTCTTCAGTAATTTTATTTATATCAATATATTTTTTGAATTTTAGTTTTAAAGCAGGAAAATCCTTAAGCTGTTTCCAAGTCTAAGGCGATATTAGGAGCTATAAACTTTATTTCTTTGTACATTGGGTTATCAAAAGGTAGTCGTTTTACCATTTCTTCAGATGCAGTTACAAAAAAATTTAAACATTTTTCTTTGAATATAATAATTTGATCTTCATTTTGCTCTAACAGCAGTGATTCGTATTCTGTTCCTACAAAAACTTCAGATAGTGGAATTATATTTCCTTTATTTTTAAAGTCAATCATGACAATATTTTCTGTAATGAATTTAGGTTTAATTAAGTTCTGACAAATAGATTTTAATAAATGTAATGACAAATCAAATAGTTGATGAATTATTACTTTAAGGCTTTGAAATAATGCGTTGAAAGTAATCTAATGAAAACTTTAAAAACAGTAAGTAACACTTGGTAAAAGGATTTTGTAGTTCTGTATAAATATATTCAGCAGATTTTAATTTGTCTTCAAAAGTAGCAACTCTAAAATACTCTGTAAGACTATCCCAACACTCTAATAACCTATAGACACATTGATGCATCGCTAGCCATCGAGTTGATGCTAACTTTAAAATTTTTTTTCTTTGCCATTTTGACTCGTTTTGAGCTGTTTACGGAAAATTTCAAATTTCTATTTTTCTAAATATAAATAAAATTTTATTTGTTGGGCCAAAAAGCGTGAAAATTTAATACAAGGCTCCTGATATACTGTTGCAATAGTAGTTGAAAAATATGAAAAATACATTATCACAATTTTTTTTATAAACATTTAAAGTTTGAATTTTGACGAAATTTATCAAGTTGAAAATTTACAAATTATTTAGTAGATTAAAATTTGTATTTTTTTACAGTTGAAGAAGTAAAAAAAAAAATGGAGAAGTTTGAGAGATACTTTTTTAAAGGAAAAAAAAAGTAACTAAAAGTCGTTCAGGAAATTCTCAGGAGGGTGCTGAAGTATACACGGTAAAGTGGAATTATTTCAATTTAATGATCTTTCTAAACGATACAACACCACGGAAAACGGACAATAATATTTCTGATGATGAAAGTAAAAAAGAATATACAGAGGAAAATTTAGAGGCATTAGAAAATAATAAAAATGATTATTTTAATGATAGTCGAGAATACACTTCAAGTCCTATTGACGTCATTGGTATTGAAAATTTGTCATCTATACCTCAATCTGGAAATTCTAATTGTACTAATAAAATTTCAGAAAGTACAAGTAATTCTGAAAATGTTCGTTCTATTAAAAGAAAAAAAAAATGATAGTAAAGCTTTTGAAGATGAATTACTAAAGATTGAAACCAAAAAGTTAAATGCTTTACTACAGTTCAATACGACTACTCATATTGACGATGATGATAATATGTTATTTTTAAAATCTCTCCATCCATACTTTAAAACCATGCTTCCTATATAAAAGCTACGCTTAAGGAATCAGATTCAAAGTGTAATAATAAATGAATTATCACTAACACAAGGACAACCGACATACGATACGCCAATATACAATATGCCAACATTCAATATGCCAACTTACAATACCACACATATCGATGATACTCAAAAAGAAACACCACAAAATTCAACACCTCGTGCATTTGATTTGAACAACATTCATAATTCAAATAATTATATTTAATTCAACATGATAAAATAATAAATAATGTTACTTTAAAAATTAATTTTAGGTTTGTTCTATTTAAGTAATTTTCTTTTTCATTTATTATTTTGTTTCAAAAAGGTTTATAATTTAATTTAAATTTTAATATATAGGTAGGTAATTATAGTCATAAGTCACAACAGGAGTAGTTACATATTGTACCGACTATAATGTATAATCTGTTTTATTTTTAAAATACATTTTTACAAGTTTGTTATTATTATAAAATTATAATATTAAGTATTTGTGTTTTTACTTACCGCAATGTCACAAGTAGTCTTTCTTCCACACTAATTGGATCTCGGAAATTGGTCGATTTGAGATTAAACTCAGGTTTTATACTTTCAACATTATAATCAAAAGTTGTTGTAGGTATTCTCGTGTATGCGTAAAACAAATTTTCATTGTCACGTAATTCTCTATACAAATGATGAAATTCAACAAACATTTTTCGATTTTTCAAAATAGAATTTATATATTTTTTTTTTATGTATTTTTTGTATAAATAATATTTTACATCTATACTCTCTGCGAGCATAATATTTTTTTGCATATTATGTGTAGACATTATGAAAAAAACACAAGTGCACTCCTACGCGTTCAACCACGTTCTAGTACATCGAGAATACTCTTGATATCGTAATCATCGGACGCAAATTTACGTTGGACATGCATGTGTTTGCCACAATAATGTGCGTTGAGTGCGATGCGATAACGGACGCGCCGGACGCATTTCGGATTTACTTTGGACACGGCGTTAGTCGGCAGTCATGTCGACCACCGTGCTTGCGTTTCGCCGTTATCATCGTCGTCGACGTCGTTTCAACTATCGTTGCCTTTTGCCCGACCATTATTCATTGTCAAGGGTCGCCGCCACCCCCGCACCATCGACATCGACGCCGAAGCTGTTGGACTGTTGGAGTCACCGCCGCCGCCGATAATCCATCCCGACCGCGGCACATGTGCCGACCGGTATTATTATTATTTGTTTTGTCGGCCGTTTTAATTATTCTATTATTGTGTGTTAATACAAACTCATGAACACTATTTTTTTATTATTATTAGTCGTCCGGCCAAATGCTAGACAATAGCCGGTGACGCAACAATTAATATTTATTAAAATATTACCTTATACCTTAATACTTTTTACTCATCCTAATGGTAGTTGGGCATATACATTTCAACAAGCACAGCTGAGATACAAAAGAATGCGGAACCGTTGAAGACTAAAAATTCCCGAAAAAATTCAGGAATTGATTAATTTATTGAATATGCAAGAGCACAACGAATACTCCACAACTATTCAGGAACCACCACCAACATTTTATCAACAGTCGTTAATAATAGAAGGTGTATTTGTAGGAGTCATTTTGTCAATATTCAATTCATCCAAAGGTTCAGCAAGGAACTCCTAAACGTCAAGTCTGCAGGATGTGATGGTACCTTCAAAACAGTTTTAAGTACACATTAACAGTTGAGAAAGGGACCATTAATGACTTTCCATATTGTGTACAAAAATGTTGTAAGTTTTCAAAACTGAGCATTAACCAATTAAAAAGTTAAGTTACTTTTAATAGGTAACTGGCCCCACCTTGGAAGTTGATTACATGGCAAAACACTATATTATATCATAATGATAGATAATACAGATATTCAGACTTGGGTAAAATACTTTTAAAACGTATTTGGAATAAATACTCAAATATTTATGAAAAGTAGTATTCAGAATATGTATTCAAATACTTCAAAAGTAGGTATTCCAAATACTTTTAAAATATTTATGTTTAAATATTAAACCAATGATACTTTTCTTCTGGAAAATTTGCTAACACTGTCGACGCATACAGACCAATTACACTACTAAATATTATGACAAAAACAATTAACAACTAGACTAGACTTTGTATCTGGAAAAAAACAAAATCCTATCAATTGAACAAAGTGGCTTTCGACGAGCAAGATCCACAATAGATAATCTATACATAATAAATTCTGAAATTGTCAAAGCCTTCGAAAATAAACAAATACTGGGAATAGCCTTGACATAACTAAACCATACGACTCCGTATGGGAGACACAAAATACTCAAAATACTAATAAATGGAAACATGTACAATTATATAAGATATTTTCTAACTTTCTAAACTTTCTAATTTCAAGTCAAAGTTTCAAAATGCCTTTCAAACAATTTAAAACCCAAGAAAATAGAATTCCCCAAGGATCATCACTAGCAGTCACGATCTTCCTTCTATCAATAAATGACATTGTTAAAACAATAGAAATTCATGTAACTGGAAACCTATTCGCAGAAGATCTTAACGATTTGTAGAAGCATCAACCTAAACAACTGTTATTACAAAATAGTGCAAATAATATAACAGATTGGTTAAACAAAACGGGCTTTAACATCTCAAGTCAAAAATCTCGAAAAAAAGAAACAAAAGAAACTTCTGATAAAAATAGATAACAACGTTATATACCAAGCTAAAATAAAATAAAAATTATAGGAGTTATATTCGACTCCAAATTAAACTGGATCCCACATCTAAAAAAGGTAAAAAATTCTATCACAAAAAAACTAAACATCATAAAAATTATCCCACACAAATTATGGGGCGGTGAGGTTTCTACACTATTAAAAATCTACAGAGCACTAATCAGATCCATAACCTACTACGGTTCAGTAGTATTTATGACAGCCTCCCCAAAACATTTAAAAATTATTGACGTGCCACTAAATACCAGCATAGGATTAGCAATAAGAGGCTTCAATCCAGCCCAATAGAGAATCATGTTACAAAACAAAGAAACAACACCAAACAATTACCTCATAATCAGTGACTCACTCAGTAGTATCACAGGAATCCAAAACACAAAACACCCATCAGACATATCCAAACTAATCCAAGAGAAAACTCACGAAGCACGTAATATGGAGATAGATATATGGTATGGGTACCCGGACACTGTGGCAACGAAAAAGCAGACTTTGAAACGTAAAAAGCAGCCTCCTCCCCAGACACCCCCCATACATGCCAATATTTTTTCCTTTTTGTTACTTAACTTATAATATGGTTTAGGTATTAGGTCTTTGGTATTACTTGGATTGACCGGAGCATTTGCTTTTATTACTCGAGTCCGTTAAATAGCCTTCGACAGTTTACATTTTATGATTGGTAATTGTCCAATTACCGGAACAAAAGTTTGGCCTTACAAATTTGAAATAATATTTCTTGTAGAAGTTTGTTGTGTTATAGCGGTATCCTTTATAGTATTCAGTATTCACCAGTTCTTTGGCCTCAATTTTGTCTAAGTTTGGAGCATACGAATGATGTTCCTTTTAAGATCACTCATATGAAAAAAAAAAATAAAAACATGTATTGTTTTTGTGGAATGTACAATTTAAAATACAGTCAAGATAATTAATTAATGTTTTATATTATTAATTAATCTAATTAATTAACTTCTATTTATTTGGTATACAGGTTTAAGTATATACCCGTTTCATATTTCGTTGTTGTGTGACATTGGATTTTACATAACAACTTTTACTACTCAATACAGCGCCATACCTACCCAACTTTTGTTTCGTACACATCATGAATACCTACTATATAAAAACTTTTATTTATAAGCATATTTATGTCTTTGGCTTTTTATGAATGTAAGTGTCATTATTAAATGTAAACATTAGGCTAGGTATACGGCTAGGTGTAGACCTGTACTAAAATCGAAAAAACAGATATTACGGTATCCCCGTCATAATAATAATTGATATCTAATAAACCGCTGAGAGCTGTTTATTCGTGGTTTTTCAGACCGTTTTGTGTATATAAGGTTATATCTTTATATAAGGTGGACTATCCACTTATTAAATTCTACAATATTCTAGATTATTTTTCTAAAATTAGAATTCTAATCATTTCTATTTTCTATTTTTATTTTGTATTATTTTTTCTTACTACTTTTTTAGCCGGATATTTTTGGCACTGGTTCTTTTTGAACCGGATCAAATGTCATGGATCAATTTTCACCAGATATTATATACCGCACCAAATGGCGGGTCACCCTTGCAAATAAAATAAATTAATACAATAAGATTTATTTGTGTGGTGCTCGAAACAGTAGCCTTCAAAATGTTATATCATACTAAATATATGGACTTACCTAATAATTTAAAAATCCTCCCCTAAATTAAGATCCAGGGACGCCTCTGGAATGGATTAACTAGATTCACTTTCCCATCGACCAAGACACTGTAGAAGAAATTCGAAGCAGTTCTACTGCTCCAAATGGTGGTGACAGACACAAAAATAAAATACATAAATACAAATGAAATAAAAAAAAAAAAATTAACACATCATTGTAAAATCAATACATTCATCGATCCGCTCAGGATCTAAAATAAAATAACTATTTTGGAATCTATCATTGGTTAAAGACTTAAGTATACATATAAGTCATAGGCGTGCGCAGACATTGCTTGCAGGTGGTGCATTTCATTTTTACTATTTATAGGTAGCTCTATTATTTTTGCTATCATCTAAAATGTTTTCCTAAACCTATAATATTAGAAATATTTGATGCGATTTCACTTGAAATAATTTTTTACTTTATTTTGTATATTTTTAAAACAATGAGAACCTTAATACATATTATACAAGAATATAACCATCATTATTCATCATAAAAAATAATAAAATAACCAATATCATTTATTAATAATTTATTTATAGTTATAATATAGGTCAGAGGATAATACAATTTAATAGGAACTAAAGTTCAAGACGACGTATGGCAGGAGTTAAGATTTTAAATTCTTCGATGATTTCTTCATAATCTAAATTTGTAGTCATTTCTTGTTCCACAAATATCATTAATAAACACTCAAGACGTTCTTGTAACATTTGATTCCTCAATTTATTCTTGATTAAACTTAATTTTGAAAACGCTCTTTCACAGCTACAACTAGTAACCGGAATTGTGACAAAAAGTGATAGAGTTTTAAAAATGTTTGGGAAACTTATAGATAAGTCATTTTTTTTTAACTTGTCTAGCCAATTATGAATTACCATAGTAGAAGACCCCTGGTTAAAATCTGGTAGTGATTTCAAAATATTATACTCTCCTTCAATATCTAAGCACTCAAATCAAATGTAGTTGAGAGTG
>NC_042493.1:43835622-43838021 GCF_005508785.2 Acyrthosiphon pisum
AAACTACAAAATAAACAAAGTGTTTCATTTCACTCTTTTTGTCAGTGCTGATGTACTGTGTATTGCTGTCGTTAATTTTTTTTGATATTTTTCGTTTTTTAACACTTGGAATTTCTATATTGTGTTCATTACAGACTTCTAAAACTTTTTTATACAAACTTGTGAAATAATTGTCATCAGATCTAAACTTGGTTAATGAATTTTTTAGACCATTTATTAATTGTACGGCAACAAGAAGATCCAAATTTGGCGATTGTAAACTTGCACTTACAATACGTATTTGAACCATTATAGGTTTTATTGTTTTAAGATTGTTAATGAAAAATAAAATGGAAACTCTTCATTTGATGAACAAGACCCTTTGCTTTAACTCTTACATTATCTATATCACACGTGCGATCTCAACACAACTTACCAACAATATTATGTTCTATGAATTTACCACGGTCCGCAATTATAGAAACTGAACTACAACCGTGGTTACTATAAATGCAGATGTAAGTACGATAATTGATAAGAAAAAATTTCAAATAGCATTTACTTATAATTTTTTAATATTGATTTATTCCAAAATCCAAAAGTATTAAAAATGTATAATTAGTTACATAATTAAGTAAACAATTTGTTTCTGTAACAAACACCATAAAGCCGCAGGTGGTACATTTGCATACCCTGCACCACCCGTGCGCACGCCCATGATATAAGTATCTAACTAAAGTATTTTTATTAAAAAAATTATAAGCATTTTCTTGAATAATTATATTATTTAATAGCTTTCAGAAATGGAGGTATATTAACTAATTTTATATGAAAAAAAGGAACTGATTTGTAACTAAGTTACTTTTATTTTCTAATAAAATAAACTTAAAATATGTAAAAAAAAATGATAACATGACCAGCCTTGGACTATAAAGTTTATATTTATCGCACTGCATAATCCAAATTAAAAAAAACTGTAAAAATGACCTTCCAACAATAGCATAATAAAATATTAAATAATATTTTCTTACTTTAATACAAATATTGTAGTGAGAGTCGATTGTTGCTCAATAACTCAAACAGACACCAATGATTGGAACCTTACCGAAAAGAATTTTTAAAAAAATGTTCACTTTATGAAATAATGAGTGTTGTTTGATAAAAGAATCACTCGGTACATAGTAATGAATTTATGAAGCTATTAATAATTATATATTCATTTAAAAAAATTGCTTAGATAATTTATATATAACATGAAAGATATTATGAATGTTGAATTATAGCTGCAGTCGGACGTGTGTGAATTTAGCCCCCTGCCACTTTACTAACCAACATTTCAAAATTTGTAACTTCGTAGTTCAAAAGTTACAACTGGTTTCTCAATGAGAGGCAAACTTCACGCCAGCCCCCCCTCCCCCACTTTAACCAAATCGACTGAAATTAAATTCATAATTTTCCTTTTAATTTGTAACCATTTGCAACCGAGTTTTTAAAATTTGTAACCTCGTTGTACTAGAGTTATGACCATTTCAAAATGGGGGACTATCCCCCTAAACAACTTAATTAACTCAAAAATATTTGTAACTCGTTAAGCTTAATTTGTAACCAACTTTTTGAATTTTGCAACCTCGCAGTACCCCCCAACCGACTAAATTATCTACCTAGTATTGTATTTTGTTTTTGCTTTAAATTAAAACATTTAGAAAAAATAATTGGGTGTACATTTAATAGAAGTTATGAAATGTTAAAAATGGTACTTAAATTTTCAATTTTTTTTAATTTACAGCAACGAACTGGTAGAAAGCCGAAAATTTATAAAGATGAGTTGCTGCTTGAAAATGGTAAACTAGACTTCAGCATTTCAGTTTGGTTAGACATTGAAAGAGATATTGGTTTCAAAATTAAAAAAAAAAAAGTATATATCTCATTGTCAGCCAAGATAGATATGGTTTACTGACAAATTTAAAAAAGCTCTTGAAATTGAACTTACGAAAAAAAATTGTAATTTCAATATTAAGTAAAGAAGATAATGATTCAATATGTTCTAATAGTGATCAACAATTTAGTTTCGACATTCCGTACGATGTATACAGAGCAATAGAATACGGCAGTGGCAACAGGAAAAGAAAATATAGTGTTTTCGAACAAGGAGTATGGTAAAATATAATTTATGATTATTTTTGTAGTACTTATGGTATCCCTTGTTACTATTCGTGTAAGAGATGTAAAATTTACGATAGTTTTTCTGCTATATATTTTTTAACCTTTAATGCTGTTTGCAAAGATGAGGCTTGTAAATCAAATTTAAAAGGAGTTGCTGAGAAAAAACCTTTGGAAGGTCAACCTCTTAAAATGATATTAACGACGAAAGATACTAGAGGAACTCCACATCATTATAAAGTAAAAAGAAATTTAAATGG
>NC_042493.1:43838121-43839394 GCF_005508785.2 Acyrthosiphon pisum
CGAAGAAATTTCGAAGAAAATCGAGTTTTACCCACCCGCGGGGCCTCGGGGGGCCCCGTTCGGATATATTCGCCTTCCCCGCTAGATTTATGGGCCGCGCGCGGCCGCACTTTTTTCCCGGCGGGCCCGCCGCGGCCGAGAGCGCGTGCAAACCGAGCGCCGCCGTCGCGCGCATTTTTCGTACTTATTGTCAAAGATTTGAGTTTTAGCCCTTTTCGACGCGTCCGCCCTCCCCGTCAACGACTTATTCGCGTTCCCCGCTAAATTTATAGGCGGCGCGCGGCCGCGCTTTCTTCGGGGGGAGTCCCGTGGCGGAGCGGGGTCGCGGAAAGCGGACGTCCCGCCGACGAGTAGGTATCGCTATGTACGGGCATAAATACGTGCGTCGGGAGGTTCGATTTTTTTCGCGAATATCGCGTTTTCGACGTCCGAGGTCGGTCGAATTCGTCCGGAGCCCGGAGCCCGGAGCGGACGTGCGAATCGCGTTCGTAATTCGCCGGGGCGGCGAAATGGCTTAAGAGTCGTTGATTTGACTCCACTTCTCAACTCAGTAGGTAGGCAGGTCGGTTAGGCGTAGGTAGGATTGACCCGGGGGTCGTGGTTTCGATACCGGCCGCCGCGATTCGAATTAATTTGCGGCGGCCGTGTTATCGATTCAATTTTTTTTTCCGCGTTTTTTTTTTCGTTATTTACATTTCATATTTAACGAAAATTGTTTGATTTTTTTTTTTTAAATTCGAGTTTCACCGCCTTTACGGACGTCGCACGGCCCCGTCGAAGACTTATTCGCGTTCCCCTCTAAATTTATATGCCGCGCGGGGTCGTGGAAAGCGGACGGCCCGCGGCGTCGCTGTCAAGTAGGTATCGCTAAATACGGGCATAAATATATGCGTCGGGAGGTTCGATTTTTTTCGCAATTATGAGTGTATACTGTTATTTTTTAAAATTATATGTGTACCTGATAAAAGACACCAATATTCCAAAAAAGTATTATGTACCTACACGATAAATATTCAAACATAACGGTGGCGATGTTTGCGTTAGGTGGGTCTTAATGTCTATTACTTTAAGAGGATGTCAGCGCACTATTCGTTTTCTCTCTCTGGCCCACGCGCAACATAGGCAAAACGCATTTACGCATCTATGCGTTTAAGTAACCTATTACAAAGAAGATGGAGAATATTATTTTTGAGGGAATTTTATTATTATTTGACATAATATTCGACTTTCAAAACAAACAAAAAAATGCTGTTAATTTAAATGATGTTTAAAT
>NC_042493.1:43839494-43840684 GCF_005508785.2 Acyrthosiphon pisum
TTGTCCCCCCGCGGCTCCGCTCCACCCCACTCCGGGCGTATATCGTTGCGTATAATAACGGTCGCATGTAGACAGTGTCGCGCGTAATATTGCAGTGTCACTCCTAAATGGTAATAATTGATCGTCCACTTTTAATATTACACACGCATGCATAAACACATACCTATGTATCGTGTATGTACGCACACAATAATAATATAGTAGTAATAATAAAATACAACCACCTGACATAACGCAGGTACATATGTCATTCGTGTTTAAACGTAAATGGGTATACACATTTTTTACGCGTTTATGTAATCTCAGAGTAAAGTCACCCGTTACAAAAAAGATAGAGAATAATGAAGGAGGAATGACATATCTCAGAACAATTTAAACATCATTTAAATTAACAGCATTTTTTTGTTTGTTTTGAAAGTCGAATATTATGTCAAATAATAATAAAATTCCCTCAAAAATATTATTCTCCATCTTCTTTGTAATAGGTTACTTAAACGCATAGATGCATAAATGCGTTTTTCCTATGTTGCGCGTGGGCCAGAGGGAGAAAACGAATAGTGCGCTGACATCCTCTTAAAGTAATAGACATTAAGACCCACCTAACGCAAACATCGCCACCGTTATGTTTTGGAATATTGGTGTCTTTTATCAGGTACACATATAATTTTATAAAATAACAGTATACACTCATAATTGTGAAAAAAATTGAACCTCCCGACGCACGTATTTATGCCTGTATATAGTGATACCTACTCGACGGCGGAGCCGCGGGACGCCCGCTTTCCGCGACTCCGTGACCCCGCTCCGCAACGGGACTCATCACTGAGGAATAAACATTAAATGTTTAATATATTACTTAAATTTTTTATTATATTAGGTGTTTTCAAAAGGTCGTCTCCGTGAAATGCATTGAAATCAACTTCTAATCGTTCAATCGCTTTTTCGAGGCTATATGAAGGTGTTTTTAGATTGCCTTTTGACATACATTGTATCCAACTGTTTGATTGATGGCTATTATCGGTAAAGCCAATCAATTGGGGATATTTACTTGAAAAACGATTAACCACATAGCCAGCTACATATTGAGCACATTCTTTCTCCAATTCACTGAATGGTTCTTCAGTTTCCATCTGAAAAATGTAAGTTAAATTTTATAATTGTATTTTAAAACTTAATTTTTAATTAAATTG
>NC_042493.1:43842713-43843845 GCF_005508785.2 Acyrthosiphon pisum
ACTTTTAAAATAATTTTGTTAAATAATGTAAGTATTTACCAGTATTAAAATCTAAAACAGTTATATTGTTACTAGCACTCCCAGCCATTCCCTTTAAAAAGCTAAACAAAGTTTTCTAAAATATCCTGGTTTAGCTTTCTTGTTAATATATATTGAATTCCATACAGATTTTTCAAGTCGTTCATCAAATTTTTGAGGGACATGTTGCTTACTAAAATTCCTTTAAGTATGTTGAAAAATTGCAGGGTTAAAAATACATAATTAATTATGATTTATTACAAATAAATAATAAAAAATGTTACCCTTCTGAAAAGGAAGAAGTGATTTTTTGCCATGAACTCGCATTTGTTTTATAAAATTGTTCATTTTATCAATAAGTTCATTTTGTGTTTTTTCATTGAGCCCATAACTCTCTACACCTTTATCAAACTTATTTTGTGTGTTTAATAAATCAAACCATTCATTGAATAATGAAATAATATCTGCAGCCTATTTCACATTATAAACATTTAAAAGTTCAGCAAAGTAATTAAGTATTTACTATACAGGGTGATTGATTAAGCGTAAAACACTCATTATCTCAAAAAGTATTCACTTTTTTCAAATTTTTTTTTTTTCAAAATTTTAGATCTATGCTGCTCTAGAATTATATATATTTTTTATATTTTTCACCCTTATATTTATTAGGTAAACCACCATCAACTTTTGATTTTCAAAGGCAACCCATACTAAAAATTTCATAATTTAGTAAGGCTTTTTTTCTCATGAATTATCACGTTTAAATTTTCATTTTTCGTTTATCCGTTGACGAGATACAACTCCTCAAAGTTGGGGTGTTTTGAGAGGTGTTTGTGTGTAAATGCGTTATACCTAGTCAGTACTGCAGACCGCAGTAATTAGGATTCTTGTGCTCCAGCGTAAAAAATAATAAACTATTCAAATCAATTCAGTAAGTACAATAGTTAAGCCTAAGTTGCGCCCCAAAATACCCCACTATGTTGCACAGTTCTCCCCCACGCTAATAGCGCCACTGGTCATGATATTATTGATATACTTATCGCTTATAAAGACCAGAAGTTACAAGTAATAAATTCGATACCGAAGATATGGTGATAAATGATTATCAGTGTAC
>NC_042493.1:43843945-43846201 GCF_005508785.2 Acyrthosiphon pisum
TAAAAAAAGAATAGACGTTGGAGATGAACTACACAAATCTATATCAAATATCTGGAGAAGAAATGAAATGAGAAAAAAATGCGAATTTGGTGATATTTGTCTTTCGAACATTTATAATGGTCCTGTCTTAAAAAAAGTCAAACAAGAGATACGAGATAATAAATTAGGATTTGAAATCAAGAATCCGATACTATCCTTGATTGAATTAAAATATACGAATCCATATGCTGGAATAGAACATCTAATAAGTGCCGATCCATTCATGGTTCATTACTGGTGTCCTTATTCTTATATAAATGACGGTGTAAAAGGAAACATTGAAATTATCAAAAAATAGATTAAGATTGTGTATAGATGCTACAATTACATACAAAAATATGCGTGTGGAAGTGACATCTTGTGTGGCTCTTTTTATTTTCTTAACCAAACCACCCAAGATATCCCTTCGATTTCGTATTGGTTAAGTGAATGGGTTAATGCTCGGGCTCCTTACCCCAGTGAAGTTGTAGTGGATTACTCAAATGCCCTTATTGGAGCAGTTACCCGTACATTCACTATTCTAACAAAAAGTGAATATTGTGATAAAAGTCAAATACTTAAAAACAATTCTAATAATTCAAGTTTTTCTGTTTATGTGCGTTTAGACATAGCACATTTTATAAAAATGATTTGCCAATGGAAATATTTAAAGTTGTACACTAAAAATATAACAATATGATACTTAATACAATATATTTTTCTTTCTATATTTATTAATTTAAATTATATTTTAAGTCAATGTTGGCCCAATAGATAAAAACAATAATAAATATGGGTATTTAGCGGTTGAATGGGTTAATATAATAAATAATAATATGTAGTGATTCTCGATGGAGGTATATAAAAATATTAAATGCGAGTCAAGGAAAATAGTCAAGCCTCCATGGCGCCATTAAAAATATGAACAAAATGTATAATATATTATAATAAGTGACAATCGCGTCCAGGACAATATTAATATATAATATAACGTGACGATTTGCGAACACGGTATAATAATAAAATTGTCGATACTCGATATGGGATTTCGCGTTCACGATATATTTAAGAAAAGTTATATGGCAACTCACGTGATTGTACTAACTACGTATCATCAAATTTTAAATTATAAGGTTATTTAATTTTCTTTAAAATTTAATATATTATGTAGATGAAATATATAAATATGTTCAAAACCATTAGTTTTAATAATTAATATAAAATTTCTAGTATTTACGTAACACCAATGACCACAATGATTCAATGATTGTATACGAATCACAATTTAATGTTGTCTTTCAATGCAAAATAATTGTAAAACTACTTACCTAATTAACTTGGATATTGTTTCTGATATCAAACACCGTCAAACACCCAATAACACCACTCTCATATTAAAATCAGAATGAAATGAAAAAAATAATTTATTTCTTGGGCCGTAGACCGTAGTATATAATAATCTATTTCTATAATTTAGTATACCAACTATTATAGGCTCCACTCTGAGTTACCGCGTATCGCCGCCGCATGCCCGCATATCGCGATAAGACATACTTATATTATTATACTCGTATAATATTATTATTCACATTAATTATTAATAGTACCTACCAACTAAATACTGAGTATGGTGTATGGTTATCCGCTATCAGTATACTTAGTATTATTTCAGTATTCAACGATTTTATTTACTTGAACCAAATTTTTTTTTAAAAAGTACATTTTGCTGCGAGGCGCCGAGGCCCCTTTCACGATGAGGCCCGCGGAAAATCCCGCCTTCAATCATATGTAGTTCCGCCACTGGGTTTCGATCCCTGATTTAAATTATAATTAAGTAATAGAGGTATTTAAATGTTGATTTCTAACAGCTGATCAACAATATGAGAATAACTACTATAGTCCGGGTCACGAAAAGTGGCGGCTGATTTTAGCGCCCCCAGTGGTGTATTTTTGTTTAGGGCTATCTACTACTAATAGCTATCTACTACTATAACACTAGGAGCGCTAAAATCAGCCGCCACTTTTCGTGACCCGGATTATAGTAATGGCGGATGTGTGGCTTCAAACCACTAAGATATACAGGACTGGACACGTGATGAATATTGTGGTTACGAAATGTAGTACAATAAGCGGAGTTCGGGAGGATATTTTCCTTTTAGCATTACTAGCGCCGTCTTGGCGGATACTTATAAACTAAAACACATCATACAAATTTCTAGTTCCAAAAGTATCCACCAA
>NC_042493.1:43846251-43846809 GCF_005508785.2 Acyrthosiphon pisum
ATTTTTGTTAGGGCTATCTACTACTAATAGCTATCTACTATCTATAACCACTAGGAGCGCTAAAATCAGCCACCACTTTTCGTGACCCGGACTATAACACTCCAATAATATTGTATATCTAAATCGATATATTTTGTAGTACCAAGAGAAATCACTATAATGCAAAAGCGCTAACTGTTATTCTTGCTATGACAAGATCATTAATTTTAAGCGCACCAAAAAATAAGTTTCGTTGAGTAACCTGTATATCTTAAATCATGGTATTACCCATGCCTAAATTTATAGGTATGTTCGCATCTTTGAAATACGCAGGTATCATGGCCTCCACTGGCAGTGAATATTATCACTTCGATTTATTTACTAACAAAATAATACAAATTATCAATTTCATAGCTAAATAAATCTAAAAATCACTGCCAGCTGAGTTTCCTTACCATTTTCGCAACAATTGTACTCGCGAGGCCCATACCGAAAATGCGTCTCACTGCGATCAAACCTATATATTTAGCCATGGTATTACCCAACTAAAACATCTCAAGATAATTAATGCTAAGATGT
>NC_042493.1:43846909-43862280 GCF_005508785.2 Acyrthosiphon pisum
TGAGTAGTGGCTAGTCGTTAATTTCATTTTCAACGACTTGGTCTTGTATTTACATGGCACCGAAGTTATCCGAAAATATCACGACAAATTACGAATATGAGATATTAGATACCACAAGTCGTTGTTCGAAACATTAACGTCCTACACGGCTACACCCTACACAAACACAACATAATACAATATTATTCCGTAATCGGCGTAATCTTATTGAACGTCGTCGCGCGTCGTAGCTGCAGACGGCGCGGGAGCATGGTCGAGTATAGACTTTAGAGCTTAAAATAGACAATAGTTTATTATTTGATATTATTATTTTTACATGGCAATTATTTTAAGATTTTGTAAATAAAATTATATAACCATGTAATATACTAATATGAATTACAAATTACAATATTACACACATGTATGATATCAATGTTTAGGGCGTTAACACACAACTTGCACACCCAGAGAAAACGCTACTGGTTATTATATTAATGAAATTATTAATGAGTACCTATTACTTATTTTTAAGACTAGGTTGTTTTTGTTACTTATGGCACAATCATTTAATTTTGGACTTACAAATATTAGAACACACAATTACTTTTAATAATAAAATTGTCCGAGCGAGCGCAACGAGCGAGTGACCCCGCTCGGCGACTCGGTGCAATAAAACTGCAATTTTCTTAACCTTGTGACCCACTTGGGGAGGTATTGCATAGAAAATCGGAGGATATTTTCGTTTTTAATTGTCCGAGCAAGCGCAGCGAGCGAGTGACCCCGCTCGATGACTCGGTGCAACAAAATTGCAATTTTCTTAACCCTGTGACCCACTTGGGGAGGTGTTGCATAGAAAATCGGGGGATAAATTATTATTGCACCATCGTTTCAAACAGGTTAGAATACGTAAGTACAAAAAAATAACAAAAATAGTCCTCCACGCGGCATTATAGTAGTGTTGCGCGCATGCGTATAAACGTAAAATTGAAAACTTTGGAAGGCCATAACTTTGAAACTAAGTGAGAGCGACAAATTCTGATTGCACCATCGTTCTTAACTCGACGAGCTACATAAGTTCCAAAAAAAAAAAATCGAAAAATTTGCTTGGGGTGGTAAAGTGCACTTGTTCCAGAATTTCGTTAAAATTCAATGAAGTTTGTCTGCTTCTAACTATTTACAATTGTTACAAATGATGGAATTACTACGAATGAATTTAAAACAACAAAATAAAAGACGTAACAAACTGAGACGCTTAGTTATAAAAAAGCGAAGGGACTTCAAAATTAAGTTATGTGACGACTTGAAAAAAATGAATCTACATTGTATTGGACCTTTACTAAATGGACCACGTATAAGGAGTTTATGGATGAAAAAACGTTTTAGTGACTGGTGGCTGGAAATAGTTGGATTGAACATTTTCGTATGACAAAAGTAACATTTGAAAAGATTGTCAAGTATGTTTCTATTAAATAAATAATATCTATTGTACATTTGTAATTAATAGGGCTATAATATATTTAGAGAACTAACAATTCATCTGCAACCAAATTGTTAATACATTTGCTAACTTTTATTTAAATTTAAGGTTATTGGTATGATAAAAAGATTTGTTTGTACCTAATTATATTACCTTATTATATTTATTTATTGTTGTAGTATACATTTTGTATAGTTATAATGATTGTCTGATTGTTGTTGCATGTTTGCGAAGCCCCCCACGGGTTAGGTTGTTTTAAATGATTGAGTGGAACGCTAATTTTTTATATGTCCTTTATGCACCCCTTCTTTTATATTTCCAATTCGAGCACTGTGAATAAGTATTTAATTAGTAAGTTGAATGTGGTCTCTAATTTAATGGTATGGGTTTTATAAGCAGAACCCCAGAAAGCAATGTCGTGTGATACAATAGATTGTACTAATGCTTTGTAGACAATGGTCTTAAGTTTATCATTTAATATTGGTACAGTATTTATAGTTTTATAGTTACACCTAGTGAAAAAAGTTTTGACTTACTTGATCAGCACTATAATGCAATCCCTGTTCGACCATAGACTTTTCAATTGTTTTAAATATGTCAGAGTTCCTATATTTTGAATGATCCAAATGACTTAAAATATGTTTTTCTTTAAATATATCCAGCATACATAAGACGGTTGATTCGGGCCAGTTAGTGCGAGCTTTCTTAATTATTTGATTCATGATGTATACTGTATAGTAATAATATATAATAAGTATAGTACCTATATTGGTATATTTCTACGATATTGTTATCTGAAGACTACTTATTAATTTCCCATGTAATTCTTTAACGTTTTTATTAAATATTACCGTTGTTTCGAATTTTTCCATACAATTATCATAACTTTCGTCTTTGATTTCATTAATATTATACATACGAGATAGAGCATCGACATTGGTGTTTAATTTTCCCATTTTGTAAACTATTTCATAATTATATTGCTCTACATCTATACGCCATCTAGCCAACCTAGATAACGGGTCCTTTAAATTAAATAACCATGACAAAGGTCTATGGTCCGGTATGTACTAACGGTATGTAGATATTTAGATATAATATAATAATAAAATAAAATAATTAATGCTAACATAATAGGTAAATTTGATTTATTGATTTTTATTTTAATAGGTAATACCAATATGTTGCTATTTACTTAAAAAGCCGTCTCTTTATTTTTTAATTGCGATGAACATAAAATATGAATGTGCATATAACACATTTCATATATCATAAGTCATATAACCTTATTACCTACAAGTTTATATAAAACATATTATAAGTACTTTAGGTTATACCTTATACCTACTTTAGATTCTAATATGTTAAAAATATTTAAGTAAACAAAGAAATTGTATTAATTAAATATTTAATTTTTTTTTTTTTGGAATATTTAGAAATATATCATATTATGACAAAAACATTTTCAGCAGTACTTTCTGAATATATAATATAAGCAAGTTAGTGGGTGATCGAGTTGTGAAACATAAATGCCCCACCAGAAAATAATTTTCCCCGTATCGCCCCCTCAATTATAAATATCTGGCGCCGCCACTGAGAATATTTGCAGCAACAATATTGAATTATAGGTATAATAATATGATAAATTGAAAAAGGCGCTGTCTATGTTAGTTGGGGTAAACATCCACCAGGAGCGCTATTGCGTCAACAAAGTATTTGCCGAGAGTGTCCTTTCTGTTTTATTAGTTTTCTAATTTCTATGCCCTATGCTTGTTTCGCCGTGACCGTCGGGCACGTCGTACGTGCTCGCCAGCGGACTGCGGTTATTGTAACATTATACTTCAATAATCTTTTACGCTTAGACGACGTTTGCTTTTAATAAATTGTATAATATTTATTCTGCGTTTATTCAATTAGTTATCCTGCCATCGTAGATTTAGTTTTATATAAAAATAAATATCTTTCAACAATAATATAAAAATTTATCGTGTTCATTTATAAATTTAATTTATCTGTAATTTTTTTTTTAGGTGAACGGAAAACTGGTATGGTCTTTATATATTCGGAATACTGGTACAGTAGTCAAGGTTTCTTAACCTTTTGGAAAATAAAAGAATAAGATACGAATAACTATTTTTAATTAGAACCGATGAGAAACCACGAGTTAATTAGCGAATTTTGATATTTTGATATTTGCTTCTGACTGCGATAAATGTTCTATAAAAATGTGAATCTTGGTTTATGGATGATGGACATTCAAATGTTCATCCGATATTTTTCAACAATTTTACGTGATGCGAAGAAAATATAAAAGAATAGTATCTGATGATTTCTTAATTAAATTGAATATGTATTAACTATCGTCATATAAGATATAATATATTTAAAAAAAAAATTGAAATAATATATTAAATTGACTATTTATTATCACCATAAAAAATATAATATATTTAACAAAAAAAAGGTGGGCAAGTGGACGTCGCTCTGCTGTAGAGTAGGTTACAAGTGGGTCGCTGTATAATGGATGGTACCTATTAAATTTGAATTCAATGATAGAATATCATTGTAATAAAAAAACGATTCTGAGCGGAGACTGAATCTAGGTATAAGATATATTACCTATATTACCTAGGTTAGGTTAGGTTACAAATATATTCAATTATATTTCTTATTGAAATAGTATAGAAATCTCACAGACTTATGAGGCCGTTCTGGTAGAAGTGAAAAATATCCAACGCTCAAGAGATGGCGTTGTGCGCCGTAAGCCGCCGTCAGGGTAGGCCGTAACCACGTCCATCGTCTACGCGACAAGGTCTGCGCGAGCGGTACATGATTATTTCACGGACGGTTGTAACACGTTTCGCATCAATGCAGTTGACCGTTGCGTAAATTATCGCCCAATTATGTCTTATGTAGTTACTAGCTGCGGTACACAAGTCGCGACATATTTATTAATTTAAGTTCCTGTTTGCTTAAGAATATCAACCAATAAATGAAGCATACAAATTATTATACACCATAACTCGATTTATATTTCTAACCCAATTACTTTTTTAAATACATATAAAATAAAAGTTTATTACGATTAAATAGATTTTGTAGTAAATATGTCGTGTTTTTTATGTTGTAACTTATTGGTGACCTGGATTACTTTTCGTACCATAGTTTTATCTCCTATATAGGTATTAGTACAATGTTTAAAATAGTTATGATTATTATAAAATATATTGATGTAAGTAAGTACCTATCTTTAATTACAACATAATATAGGAAGCTGATTGTTATTTGCTGTACATATCATAATATATTTTAAATAAAGACTATAATTATTCATATTATTTAATTATTGTTCCAATTTGCAGTATGTAGTAAGTACCTATGTAAAAAAACCGACTATACAATTAACATGTTCATCGTTTATAATATATATTATAATCTATATAAATAAAAATTAAATTATGTAAGTACCTATAAATGTGCAGAACACTTTTGATTGAGCTATACTAGTTAATTAAAATACACCATTTAGATTAATTGCAATTAATTGGAATTTATTATAATAAATAACTTAAATTAATACTAGTATTCATAGAAAATTTGAATAACCAACGTATAATATTATAATGTATAGGACATAGGTATGCTTTTATTTAATGAAATGTCAGATCTACATATTATTATCAATGTAAAAAGGGCATAAGTAGTTATGTGTATAAAAATGAAAGAAAATATAATATAGAACATTATACAATTATTTTACGTATTTATTTTGCGTTGTTATTACAATTAATAAAAAACATCTGTGACAATTATTTAAAGTCACAAACACAATTAATTTGTATACAAATAGAATGAACAAATGCCTTGACGCGTTTGATTGTCAAAAAAGTTTGCTCGGGAGTTGCTGTAGAAACCGGCAGTGTGGCTGGTACTTATAATAAAAATGAATATTTGGAAAAAGTTCAGGGTTACAATAATTTAATGTTTCAACATCTGAATTTGTACGATCTATATCTATAAATGCAATCCATTTTCTTTTCGACATTTTTATTTCTGATGGAAATGAATCAAAATTTATACAATTTGAATATAAACTAAAATCTGGTATTACTATTATAATAGTAAATTCATAAAAAAAAAAAAAAATGGTTTTATTAATTCATGATTTTTTTTATTATATGTTACCATTTGAAAATCAACAGTTTCACCAATAAATGTAAGGGTGAAAAAAATTAAAATATTTGTTTTAGCAAAAAAAAAAAAAAAATGAGTGAATAATAGGTAAAATTAATATTGGTTGTTTAAAATATTTTTAGTATTTTAAATAGGTATAATTGAAAACGGTTATTTAATAATGTCCTCACTAATACACGTCCACAATCATTCTGCCGGACAATGGCACAAACGGCATATACACATGGATGTCTATAACAAGGTATCCCGCTTGAGATCAGGACCAAGAATACCTGAAAAAATAAATAATATTTTTATTATTTGGAATAATGTTGTACTATATTTACAATTTGTTTTCTTCAAAACCCAGATAAATCTGTTTTAAAAATAATATAGCCCAAAAAAATAAGGGAATCCTGTAATTTTTATTGTGGCTTGAAAGTGTGTAGACACCCTGGGTAACTGGTGGTATCTGAAGAGGTACATCACTTATTTAACATTTTAAACAAGGTATATTTTAATTAACACAATTAAAATAACCAAGTTTTGCTATAAATAATCGAAAACAAGACCTAATAATATAGTGATATGTCAACCGTAGCACTCGTATTCCATTAATGTCAATGATTATACCTAGAACTCTTCGACTATATAAATATATAGTTAATAATTGATAAATAACCATCATTTAAATTTGTGTTAAAAAAAATTTCAATGTTTCACGTTTTTATGAAATATTTCACCATGTACCTAGTATTTCATACTTCAAACACTAGAATGTGGCAACTTAATTTTAAATGTACCACTACTAATTTTTGGTTGATCCAAGAATACTTTTTTGTTCAGTGTATATGTATAGTATACATGAAGGTTGTCTATTCATGTAGGTATAAAAGAATCATGCCATAATATTATATTATAATCCAGGCATCCAGCATAAAAAATAAATAATAAAATCAAGCATTAATTTATTATTTATTATATAGGTTATTTCATATAATACTGATAATTAAACATACTTATATAAGTTATATCATATAGAATATAGTTATATACTCATATTATACAATTTAATTTGCAGTCTGTAATTAAATACATTTTATGTGTTGTAATATTGTGTTGTTTAGAATGTTTAACAGTATGCTACACTAAATTTATGATTACCAAATGTCACCTAAAAACTGTAATTTATAAAGTATCTTTAATATAATATATTAAAGATACTAATAATAATAATTATTATTATTGTTTGTGTTTAGGCTACTATACTACATAGTAAGTTATAATAGTATAGTAAGCTTAAATTATAAAAAAATGTTGTTTATTGACGTAGAAAACGGTTATATTTTAGTATAAAACTGTGTTGAAAGGGAAGCTTGACGGACTAACGACTTTGGTATGAGTATATAATATAATAACTTACAACTTTTTATTAAAAATAAAGTATATTTACAATCTATACATAAGTGTTTAATGAGTAAGTGTGGTGACAGAGTAAATAAGTAATTTATAAAAAAAAAAGTAACAAGAGAAGGAAGGCTCCCAGTAGTGCCACCTGACCAGAAATTAGGGTATGAGTTTATTTAATTAATGTTCTTTTTTTTTTTTAAGTTAGGTGTTGAGGAGGTCTCTTGGCCATTGCCTTTTTAACCTTCTAGGAATGATAGAGGTAGAGGATAAGCTTTTAATGATGGGGATTGAATGAGCGCGAAGCGTTGAGTGGAATTTTGAATAATAGGATTTGGCTAGGTCGTTAAGGGTTGGCATGTTCAGATCTTTATGGAGGTTTTTATTGATAACATACCAAGGGACAGAGGTTATTAGGCGTAGGCATATGGACTGGAATGCTTGAGGGTTTTGGTGTTTGATGGTTTTGCTGACCCCCATAGTTGGATGCCATAGAGCCAAGCCGGGCGGATTATCGATTTGTATATCGTAAGTTTGTTGGTTAAGGAGAGTTTTGATTTTATTAGGGGTCTCAAAAGATGAAGTCTGGAGTTCACTGATTTACGTTTTCGTTTAATATGCGAGCTCCAGTTGAGGCGTTTGTCGAATGTTAGCCCTAGGTATTTTACTTCGTCTGACGAAGGAATTACTAGGTTGTTAAATGTGACAGGAGGGCAAGCAGATTTGCGCAATGTAAAAGTTACATGAGTAGACTTCGTTTCATTTATTTTTATTTTCCACCGTTTTGTCCATAGGTTTATCATGTTAAGGTGACTTTGGATCATCCGACAAGCGGTTGCGGAATCCTGGTGTGATGCTGAAATTAGTGTGTCATCGGCATATGTTCCAAGAAAAGTAAAGGGTGTTTTGGGGACGTCGTGAGTGAACACAGAATATAGAAAGGGAGTTATATCACTACCTTGGGGGACACCTGCTCTAATGCGATGGCTGGTTGAGTAGCTATTTTTTAGACGAACCTTAAAGGAGCGGTCAGATAGGTAGGATTTTATTAATAAGAAATAGGGTGCTGGGAGAAACTTCTCCTAAACTAAAGACAAACTTTAGTTTGTAGAATAGCCCCTCATGCCAGACCCAGTCAAAAACCTGTGAGACATCCAGAAACACAGCAGGACAGAATTCTTTCTTCTCCAGTGCGTTAGAGATTTTGTCGGCAGTGCGATGAAGTTGGTGGATAGTTGAGTGATGAGCTCTAAAACCAAACTGTGTGTGTGGGATGATGTTAGCTTCGGTGGCAAGAGGAATGAGTCTTTTTAAGAGAATTTTTTTGAATATTTTTGAGAAAGTAGGGAGAAGACTTATCGGTCCGTATGATGCTGGGTTTTCGGGAGGTTTGTTTGGCTTGAGAATGAGTATTACGATGGAGTGCTTCCAGGAGTTTGGGAAGAAGGATAATCTGAGTATTGCATTGTAGAGGTGAGATAGGTACACTATGGCTTTACGTGATAGGTTTTTTGCTATGTAATTCGTTATTAGGTCGTGACCTGGGGATTTTTTGGTAGGAATATTTTTGATTATGGTGTTGATTTCATCGGGAGATGTAGGTTTGGCAGGCATGGACATTGGTAGAGGAGCTTTAAGGTACTTTTATACGATTTTTAGTTGGGTATGACTGGGTTGGATATCTTGAGGAGAACTTACAACTTACAACGTACGACTATTTAACCTGACAGTACACACACCAGGGTTGGGTAAAAAACGGTTTTTTATAATATTTAACAAAAAACATGTTTTTATGGTTTTTAATTGTTTTAATAAAACAATTTTGTTTTAAAACATATTGTGTTTTATCTTGATATAAAAACATGTTTTATAATATGTTTTTAAACAATTTAAAACAACATGTAAATTATAATCATGTGGCATGTAATACAATAAACAACTTTTGTAACTAAATAAAATACTATTAACAACAACAACTTTTGGTAACACTGTCTTAATGTTGAAGAATGAGATTCTCTTATTAAATTTGCAAACTGATAAATTATAAATGATAACAAATAAATAAGTAATAACTAAAGCACATGATTGACAGTTGTCACTTTTATTATCATTAAATTAATTATTTTATTCTGTTATATTATATTAGTAAATCTGTATATGTATGTAAATTAACTTATAGTTTATATTTAAATGTAATACGTTTTGTACTAAAGAAAAATGACATCAAAAGGTCGGCCTAGAGATGCAATCTGGATTGATTTCAAAGAAATTAAAGGAGGGGCTTATCCAAAAGCTGAATGCAAACATTGTCATAAGGTAATTGCAGGTTTAACAACAAGACTAAAAAACCATATTTCGAACTGTCCACAAAAACAACTGCATCCACTGGAATCTGAATTTGATGAAAATGAAAGTCATGGTATTATAAATGAAAACATTGATAATACTAATTCCCCAACTTCTTCAACTTCACAAAATCATCAAACACACATAGCTTCTAAGCATCAATCTATAAGCAAGTTTGTTTGTAAAACAACTTCACAAGATAAGTTAGCACTTGACGTTCAAGTATCTAAATTTGTTTTTGCTACTAACAGTCCTTTTAGATTGATTGAGCATTCAGAATTTCAAAAATTTGTAAATATGCTACGTCCAGGTTATAAACTTCCAGACAGAAAGGCGATCGGTAGTACTTTACTTGATTCTGTTTATAACTCTGTAGTTTCTAATCAGTATCAAATATTAAAAAATAATACTGTATGTATGTCACTTGATGGCTGGAGCAATGTGCATAATGAACCAATAGTTTGTATTACAGTAACCATTGTTGAAGATAAATCAGTGCATATAGTTCACACAATAAGTACTGAAGATAATAGTCATTGTTCAGAATATATGATGTCTTTGGCAATTGAAGGTATTAAAAAATGTGCAGAAATTGGATGCAAAGTTAAAAGCTTTGTAACCGATAACGCACGTAATATGGCCAAAATGCGGCAAGATTTAGCAACTCATGATGATCCATTACTATCAGATATAATTACTTATAGTTGTTCAGCACATATCTTACAGCTACTTGCTAAAGATATCCATATAGGTGATATGTATGGATATGCTAAACAAATTATAAAATATTTTAGAAATGTTCATTTTGTTCAAGCAAAATACAAGCAAGCTGGAGGAAAAGCTTTAGTGTTACCGTGTGAAACTAGATGGGGTACATATTCTGATTGCCTAGAAACATTATTGGACAATTGGCATATCATATCAAAAGTATGTACAGATAACCGGTCTGCTATTGATCCTAATATTAACCGTAAAGTACATGATATGTGCTTAAAAAGGAACATGGAAGATCATTTAATACCACTAAAGAAAATAGCAGTCGCTATTGATAAAGTTCAAAGTGATATTTGCATATTGAGTGAAGTAACTGATATATGGATTAATTTAGTAAATGATTTTAAAACTCTTTATGAAGAAAACCAAATACCGTTAAAGGACTACACAACTGAAAATATATTAATTTTTTTTATATTTTTGGGAAATTTAACTAAATAATAAAAGACTATAGGCACCACTAAAAACTGTTTGCGTCCAATATTTAGGCAGTTATGGGCATTTGAAAAATACGCGTGACGTCATAATTTCGCCGCCGCCGATTACTGTTTACACGATTTTACGGGAGTCATACGACTCTCGCTGTTTGAACGCTTATAACTCGGCTAATACTCAATTTATTGATGTAGACCTTCATAATAATTTAGCTTTAGAACTAAATTTTTAATTTAATATTATTTTATAGCAGAATATTATTAAACGGTTTATTTATAAACGAATCATAAACTTCCTTAGCAATATTTTTGTATTATTAGACTTACGTACGCCGTTCGTGTTCAATATCTGAATAATGTTATTGTGGTGGTTTATTATTGCGTCTATTTGTATAATAAAATATGTTCAAAACTATTTTTAGACTAATGATAATAATTTGTTATAATATTTAGGCGTAGTTAGTAACATGACTTTATGTGTATTGTATTCATATCAGTATTTACTAATTAGCAAGCAGTCACTTGTCAGTCATGAGTCGTCTCAACACTCAACACACGCATACAGCATAACAACCTGTATATGTTTGGTACATAGGTAATATATATTTATGGACATTATGGAACAAAAAAATATTATAGATATTATACCTAATAAATAATAAGTATATTATTTGAATACTTAATAGTATTGTATTATTTAAAAAAAAACCTATTTTTATAATAACAATAAAAAATATTGGTACCTATGGCCTATGTGAATAAATAAAAAAACAAGTTTTTAATAAAATATATTGTTTTGTAAAATGTTATAATTATTTGTAGGTGTACGAGTGATAATACCATCATCTGTCGCACACAAAATCAGGGAAACTTATCGAGAAAGCGATGGAAATTACGTAGGATTCTAAGATTCTAATGTTCTACCATCATACACCATTTTCTGTATTAATAAACAATATAATTTTAATTATTTAACTGTTTTAAATACGTTTGAAAAAGGACAAATATTACGCATTTTTCAAATGCATATTCTAGTTTCTATAATTATAGTTTTCAAAATCAGGCTTTGATCCGACCTTCAAAATGTTCTCTACTTTAAGATAAAAAAAAAAAAATTAACGAAATCTGACAATTCTACAGGTCGTGAGAGTTTCTCCTGTAAGACATGTTTTTGTACCAAAAAACGCACCGGCACCGACACCCTTAAGGAACGATCCACAAGCATAACATTCTAAATCACCTTGAATCATTAATTTTTGAACTAATTTAAAACCAATTATTTTTCCTGTCTGCACGTCCATCATTGAATAAGTACAATATTTTGCACAGAACCCAGGAGAGTCAAATTGTCCATTGCCCGCAAGCCAAATTTTATTAGACCCATTTTAAAGTTCTTCTAAATTTTTTTTTTGCTTTAAAAACTGGCCCAATATAAAGTTTTAAACATTTATATTGTTATTTGTATTACGATACACACAACGTTATACCAAGTTACAATACTGTAAATATATTTAGACTTACACGAATTAACACGGTGGACAACAGTCCTAAAATAGTTCACAGTTGTACAAATAAATGTTAGTTTAATTTTTAATTGAATCAATGAACATATTATGGTAAAATATTATACACGCAATAAAAGATTAATTTGTGAACTTTAAATTATTTTGAAGATCTACACCAATAAATTGAGTATTAGCCGAGTTATAAGCGTATAAACAGCAAGAATCGTATTACTCCCGTAAAATCGTGTACACAGTAATCGGCGGCGGCGAAATTATGACGTCACGCGTATTTTTCAAATGCCCATAACTGGCTAAATATTGGACGCAAACAGTTTTTAGTGGTATCTCTGTTTTTATTTCACTTGATATTATATTTTAAGATGGACTTATTTTTTTGAGTGTTATGGTCCTTTAAGTATGGTTCAAAAACTAGAATCTCGATTTGATATGGCCATCACACCGGCTCACTATTTAGCCTACATATTGGATCCAAGATTCCGTGGAATAAAGTTGGAAGAAAAACAAAATGAAGAAGCTATGGATTTTGTTTTAGCATACCACTCAGATATTTTGCCTGATATTCTTAAATATAAAGCAAATACACATCCATTCAAGGAATATATGTTTTCAGAAACTGCAGTTAGTGACAGTGTACATCCTTTAACTTGGCGGAAGTCTATTTGTAAGGATATTAATAGTGAAACAATGGAAGTAGTCAATCAACTTCATACTGTTGTGGCTTCAAGTGCTGGAGTTGAAAGAGTTTTTTCAACTTTTAGACTGGTTCACACAGACATCAGAAATAGATTAGGTAATGAAAAAGCAGCTAAATTAGTCACCATTTTTAAGTCTCTAAATTAAGAACTTTATTTTGTTAGTATATATATTAGTTATTCAGTATATTATTAGTATTCAGTTATATATTATTTATTATTTAATTAAAGAACTGAAAAATGGACTGTTAATTGTTATATGAAATATTTATATTACTAATATAAGTATATTATGTTATTATTTGTTATTTAGGTAGGTATATAATAATGAATTTTTAATAAAAATTTCAATTTACATATTTAATGAGTTTTTAACCCAAATTTTAATATAAAAATCATTTTAAAACATGTGTTATAAAAAACATGTTAAAAACAGTTGTTTTAAACAATTGTTTAAAAATATTTATATTTTAATGAATGCGTTTTAAAACAAAGTTTTAAACACGTGTTTAAAACAAATCAGTTTAAAACATCCAACCCTGACACACACACACACACACACACCGTATACGCACTCACTGTACGACGTTGCCTGTGCAAGTGAGTATTACATACTTGAAAGGCCCTAAATATATTTTGACAGTTTATGTAATCCCGTATACAATATAGAAAGCGATTGTAAGAGATCAACCAATAATTGTACTATTAAAAAAAATGTAGATAAAATAAATATTAAATACTGAGAAAATTATTATTTTAGTTTATATTAGTCAAATCTGATACTAAATATATTTAAAAATTATTAAATAAAAATGTACAAATGAGTATTTTTTTAAAGCATTTATTTTACTTGATAAAGATGTAATTATTGCTGACTTTTGTTATTATATGGTTGTAAAATTATAAAGTTGTAGTTGTAAAGTTAGCCAAGTTTCATATTACTCGCGTGGATAGGTACAATGTAAGATGTTTGTAGGTTGTAAAACAAGCGTTTAGTGCTTTTAGTGGACAATCAAAATTCCAAGTTATTATCTACTCTGACATATAATGTTGACTCAATAGAAAATATGTCTTGGCCAACTAAAAATATGAAAGGTTGTATTGTTGTTCCATGCTATATGTATTTTAGGCTTCTTCTGCCAAGTTCAGCTTCAAGCTCTTTAAGGTTCTGTTGAAAAAGGAAGTGTATTAGTGTGTGTGATAGGAATTATTCTCAGAATATAAGGAACGTACAGTAACAGTGTCGGCCGTGGCACCTCCGTTCTTTTTTGGTTTTTTGGGGTCCAAGGTAAAGAAAAATTGCAGTCTTAAAAATTGGATCAATAATCGGATGCTTGTCTATTTTCTATAATGTGAGAGTAGTGCATACTAGTGCAAGTGTCAAGTAACAATTATTATAATAGTAACATTGTAATAAGTAATAAGCAGTGGTCGGGACGCTACTGTTTTTTTGTAGCACGCTAATGCTACTGCTATTCCCCCTAAAAAGTAGCTCGCTATCGCTAAAGCTATTTTTTTTTAAATGTAGTGCGCTATTTCTAACGCTAAATAAAACTAATTAAAAAGCTAATAAACTGACAAAAATGTACCAAAAAAACATTTATTTATGAATATCATAAGAAAATGCAAAAATAGTAAAAACAAAATTGCATATTTGAATTCTGTGATGAATGAATAGAATTTTGTTTTTGATTAGCTATTTCCTGTAATACTATGAAAGAAAATGCGAATGATACAAAATCCTAGCCCCAGGGATACGTGTGTGAAGTTGGGGTACCAAAGCTAGGGCACTAATTCTCCGACGACTATAGTGATAAGAAACCTCGTACGTTGTGTTGCATTTTAATTCATTTCAGGGGTGCCGTACTATTGCACCGAAACTACTGTTTCTTTACGAAGTAGATGTCGCACAATAATTGTTGTAAATAGTGTTAAAGTATAAATAAATTCTATTGGCGTCATTACCACTATAATTTTATTATACCGAACATACTGACATATTGTCATCATAACATAATGACAAATGAATAATAATGGAAAGTTAGGTTATAAATTCAAAATTTCTCTAAAGACCATAAAATCTAACACACGTTGTTCAGTTCACATTTACATTAGCTAATAGGAGTGTAAACATGCAATTTGCCTTGAAGTATTTAAAACATCACTTTTTATGGAAACAGGTATGTATAAACTACTTTCTACTGTACTGAATAGTTTAGCCATTGTTTGGAATTAATCTTTTATTAATAATGTAAGTATGTAATATACTAATACCTTATCCTGTTTCCCTTTCCACAGTAATAACTAATGTCTACTACACTTGTTTGTAATAAATATAAAAATGTAATACTTTAGAACTATTCACTTAGTAACTTAGTACTTGTTGTAGTGTTGTAAAGTGTTTAAATGTCTTCTTTTTTTTTTATATACTATTATCCTCATAGTTATATATTTATGTGTGTATCAGTAAGTATATACCAGGAAGTTTTTTGCATACTACATAAACATCATTGTCTTTTGTACAGTAATATTTAATATTTTTGAATTACTAATAACGGTT
>NC_042493.1:43862380-43884544 GCF_005508785.2 Acyrthosiphon pisum
AAATAATATATACTGTATAAGTTATAGATTTGGGACTTGGGTATACTGTATTGTTACTATACACTTATACAAGATATATTATTATATATTATAGTATATTTTTATACAGTGGTAAAACATAAATTAAAATATTGTTTTTATTCTATACATACTTGTCACTTGATATGAAATAGAGATGGGGGTCGTTCTCCGACAAACATAAATTTGATAACAGGATATAACCTCAAACATTCTCCATTACCAACATAATTTTTATTAAATTGGCGTTAGGGAAATTTTGTATTAAAAAGTAAACGAATTTGTAATCTGAATCGTCGAAACTTAAAAGCTCATTTTTAAGAATAAAACCGCTTAAAAAGAAAATCTTTGAAATTAAGGCCATCTAAATCCAACAATATTATAATGCTCTAATGTTTTTACTTCTGTCATTATTGTAGACTCTACAAACTTAAATTTTGTATTAGATATATCTTTATTATAAAAAAAATGTAAATACCATGGCTAAATACATTTATAATATGAACAAAATGTAAATACCCTGGCTCAATGCATTCATAATATAAATAAAATTTAAATACATAATATATTATTATTTGTTATTTTTGTTTGTGTCTTTGTGTCTTTGTGTCATCTTCAGATGAGAAAACCACAGGGCTGGAAGTTGTTTAATATAATATTATTATATTTTATTATAAAATGTAGTTGTTCATCCAATTCCTCATTGAAATGCCACCATTTAAGTCTATCTGGTCTTTATTAATGTTTATAATATTCTTTTAAATTTATTTTACTATTATTTATAGAACTATAATAATTGTTGAACCAACTAAATTTGATTGCATTTGTTTACAGTTATGCATTTATACTTCAGTAGTTTAAAATATAAAGTGTATTGATTGTACTTGTTTAATTAATATAAAACGTTTAAATAATTATCTTCATCAAAAATATTTTTTTAGAACCAACCTATACTTAATAATGGGATTTTTTAAATTTGCAAATCAACATTTTTTTATAAATAAGTGATTCAAAATTTAATTTTAATATTAACAATTATTTTTGAAAAATAGGAATATATTTATATAGCTTACCTTGTTTACTCTTTATTTTAGTTTATTAAATTAGTTTAATATGTATTTTGTGTTTAATACGTATGGATTAGTTAGCATCAATTGTATTCAGCTATATATAATATTCGAGATCTTGAAACTCTTGAAATCTAAAAACTCTACTGAAGTATTAATAATATAAATAGATTATATAACCATATGTATGTATGAACGGGCTAAGAGCCCAATAGTACAACACAATTTGTAGTAATAAAATCACCCTATACAATGTTACAAACATAGGTGTAAGTCCAAATGTAGTTAATAAAATCTGATCAGGAAGAATGGATTACCTCGTTAACGACAAGATAAGATGTATAGGATGTAATATATAAAATCAATTTATGTCAAGATAATATGGAGTTATTTTTGTTCAATTTATGACATTTTACTTATCTACAAAATACCATGTTAGTTTTCTTTTATTTATTATACTTCACTGCGGGAAATTTACAGAACAGTTTTATAAAACACTTTCAGTCTTATTATACATCAACTCTAGTATTGTGGTTTATATTTTGTTTGGTTAAACTCTCTAAACTTTCAGTTATACATATATCTGGGTTTTTTTTCAATATTATTATTCAATATGAATCATTTACATGACCATAATTATGTTTTACTTCTTCCCAATCTTCCAGAAGAAATTATTGTAGATGTGGATGAAGAAGTTAACAGTAAGTACTAAATTATATACATATATTTATATAAAGGTAAATATTACTTACAAATAGCAATAGCCATAAATTAAATGTTAATTATAATTATTATTTTATTTACAGTTCAAGAACATGCGACAACATACACAATAATTCCTGGTGTTAGACTTAAGTCACAAATATTTGTGGACAATTTAAACTACAGGTATTATAAAAGTAGAAGTCGAAATAACAAAATGTGAGTAGAAATAATATTATTATTATTTTAGGATTTGGTTTGTTTAGCTAGCTAATAAAATCTTAATTTATAACTTATTTAGATACCTAGTGTGCGAAAATCAAAAAAATCGAACAGCATTTTATCCTGTCACTGCGTATGTGGATACAAATATAAATGGCAATGCAATAACAGTATTAGGATTGCACTACCATGCACCTAGGTTAGTTGATGTTCCTATGGTTCATTTAAGAAGAGCTATTGGTATAACTGGAACAAAACCTGGAAATATGTCCACCTCAGTTAGAGAAATTTATAACAGAGAAATAGTTGAGTAAGTAAGAGAAGATCAATAATCTAACCTAAGACCAATACAAAAGTAATATAATAGTAATAATAAAAAATATGCATAACTATTTTAACTACCCTAACCTAATCTAACTATACACCTATACTACTTAATATACTAAAAACTATACTATTAATTAAGTAAGAATATTTCATTACTGCCTTAGAAATCCAGAAGGTGCAACAAACTACACCTATTTACAATCACAAATGTGTGTAAAAAAAATGCGTCGGCGCCGTCATCCCAACAATCCATCTACAGTCGAAGAATTGATTGATACCTTAAGCCAGCATCAAAACTCAGCATATGGAACAACAATGCAGAATCCGTCTTCAAAGTAAAATTTCACATTTATTAAAAATTATAAAATTATAAAATAAAATATTTAAATATATTTTTATTTAGTTTTTTTCAACAACATTTACCGTTTATGATAGAAGGCGAACGGGTTGGCGTCATATTCTCAAATCTAGATGCGATTCAAAAATATAGAGAAGAACTGCTAACTGTAACCTTTGCAGGAATTGACGGCACATTTAAAACGGTACCAAAAAGTCCACCATAGCTAACCAAAGGCTGTTTATTAACATTTCAAGTGGTTCTAAAAAATGTAGTAAGTATAATTAGTAATTTAATAAATATAGCTTCTCAAGTACCTATATACCTATTGACTGTATTTTCTATTTAAGTCTTTTCCGATGGTTTATGCGCTGACTTCCCGAAAGACTCAAGCTACATACGAGTCATTCTTGAGGATTGTTCGTGAGGTTTTGCCATTGAATTATGCCCAGTTAACAATCATATCTGATTATGAAAGGGGGTTAATAAATGCAGTAGAATCAACCTTTCCTGAAAGCAGATTTCAGGGTTGTTAGTTCCATTACTGTCAAGTAAGTAATGTAAAGTATTAAGGTACTTAAGTATTTTATATCAATCAAGTTATTTCTTATTAGGAATAGTTAATATAATGTACATCATTTAATTAATATTCTTTAGGCTATTGTAAGGTATTGTAGAAGAAGTCTAAATAGTATTTACCATTTATTCCAATCGAATCCTGAGGCAGCTACAATATTGCGCATGGTAATTTAGTCTGAAATTAATAAGAATAAAATATTAATACCTTATACTGTTTTACAAAAATGTCTGTTATAGATCTTAGCTTTACCACATTTACCTGCTCAAGTACATCCCAATTGTACATTTACAATACATGATGGATTTTGGGTAATTGTTGAATTTGCCAATCAATATCCGAATATTTATCAACAGATGGAAGTATTTCTGAATGGTTATATTCAAGAATTTTGGCTTACACAAATTGGCGCTGCGTCTATAAGCGTCTATGGGTATGAGAATTATATAAAAAAAACATTTTTTTACTAGGTACCTAATAGTAATATACCTAACCTAATAGTTTTAAAATGTATAATATACTTTTTAGTTCAGATATACGCACCAACAATTACCTAGAGTCATTCCACGCAATGTTACTCAATCAAATGGGAAAACATCCAAATATTTGGGATTTTTTGCGTAAGCTCAATTTTATAAAATATTTGTTATTAATAAGCAATTAATTATTTTATTCTTTTTATTTTGGAACTTTTAGATAATAACTATTACAGTTTATTTTATTTTTATTCTAGAAAAATTGTTGTTGATTGAAAATCAATTTTACGTTGAGATGGAACAAGTTCGAAGAAATCTAACAGTAGATTAATGAATTTATTTTATTTTAAATTTATGTACTCTTATATTGTAATTACTCATTTATACTGTTGTTTATAAATGTTTAGGTAAGAAATCATACATCTAGAGTACAACGGTCAGATGCTACTCGGAGGGTTAGAGAGTATATTGATACTCTCAATGACGATGGGAATCTCTTAATGTTTCTCCAAAGAGCAGGCCATATGATGGATGGGTATCTGTATGGACAAGTTGGCCCACAGCCATGATAACCTGAGAAAATATTTTATTTCAAATTTTATTATTATTTTTATACAATTTTTATACTTTTAACAACTTTTTTATGACAGATTTAATTATTGACAAATTATATATTTCGAACGGAAAGCACGAACGTTCTTCACACCCCACGGGACCGCCGCATCAAGACGTTTCGCGTATGTACGATCACGGCCGGACGGCCGGTGAATCTTCCGTCCCACAACGCGACACGAGACCGCTGTTCGCGGATTTACTGCATCACGCGACTATGTCCCCCCACCCGTTCCCCCGTTGTCTGGAACGCACGCGTGTCGCTGCAGCAACGGCACAGCCACAGCCGCTTCGCGCGTGTAAGTACGTATCGGGACACACGGATTAGGGGCATCGCGACTATCGCGCGGTATTTCTTTCGCGTCTCGACCTCTCGTCGCTGAAATTTCGACAGCTTTCATTCATCATCCCCTCGGACTCATTCTTCGGCAGTCTACCATTTCAATCACTCCACACCTAGCGGTTTCACCTGTTCAACCTCCAGTTTCGACCTCAATCAACTTTCGACTTCCATCAACATTCATCTTCCGGCAACGCTTCATCTTCAATCGACATCTCAATTTCAACGCAAAAATTTTAAAACTTGTAAAAAACAAAAAAAACCTGTAAGCCTTTTTTTCTCTTTAAGGGGGGAGTATTGTGGTGGACCACTGCCCACCACAACATTTTCCCCTGTCGGTCACACCGCCGCGGTTGGCAGCACCGCCCGGCACTGCGGCGTCCGTAGCGACGACGAAGTGCCGGACGGCCTGCTCTTCCTAGTTTTTTCTCTACCGTCGACGTATAGAGTCAAACGTGCCGTTCTTACCTCCGTCGACCCGACCACGTGCTACCCACGCCGGCTTAAGCCACACGGTCCCGCTTTTTCCTGCTGCTCACGCTGACCCACTGGGCCACGGCACATCTGGAAAGCGCACGCGGCCTGTTACCTTTCGCCGACGTTTCACGCTACTTGTCGCCTTAACTCTTTCGAGTCGTCCGCTGACGTGTGACCGGCCTTCGGCCTCCATTGTTTTGTGTTTACTGGCCTATGGCCCCCTGTGTAATTTAGTCGTTAAAGGTGAAAATAAACGTTATTGTAATCCAACTCCATCCGAGTCATTATTCGTTAGTTAGTATATCGTTGGCCGCAGTGATCTGCACGTGATAGTTCGCCCGATCTGCTGCGCGCCACAGTATCGTGAGACTAATTATTTATTGTTTACATCAAATATCAATATAATCACAATATAATATTAGATTACTCTTAGATCATAGGGCCAAAAGCCGTTCTCTTACAAATGATAATGGGAAAAAAAAAGAAAAAAAAAGAATAAACTCATACCAACATTACCAACCGATAAAAATGTCAATGTTCAAAATAATAATTTAATATCAGTTTTAGTGCCAGCCTGTAGTGTGAACTTTTTTATTTTCTCTATTACCTGTTGATTAATTGTCTAATTAGTAATTAGTATTAATTAATTTAAATTCAAATTCTACCGCCAAATTACAAAAAAATGGCTTTTAATGCACTACTCGACCACGATTACTTACTTAGTAGTAAGTACTATTTATTTATATATTGCATTTTTATTGACTCAACATTACTTTATAACTCTCAAATTAAATATTCACATGTTTTTTATTGGTTCAGATAATGAAGAATATATAGATTTGGAAATTGTAATAGATGAGGAGGATGAAGATTTAGATGTTATTGCTGAAGAGGAGGAAGATGATTTAGATGATATTGAAGATGAAAACAACGGTATTTATATGTTTTAGACATCTTTATTAATCAAACATGGTTTTGTTTAAAACAAATTATTTAAACAACATAAAAAAACAGCTGTTTAAAACAGAAAAACATCATTTTTGTGCATATAACTTATAATTTATAAGTTCATACTCGCAACTCCTATTTATTATGTTTTTTGTTTCATAAACAAATTTGAAATTTATAACATTTATAATAGTAATTTAACTTATTAAACTTTAACTTACACAAACTTGAAACTTATACAACAGAATTATAAAATATTAAAATGTATTGTTTAATGTATACTGTTTAGTCCCCAGTTTAGTCATAACAGTTAACACTTAACAAGTCATAATGTAAAGCATAAGCTATATAGAAATTAGAAATAGAATTATTAAAATTACATACCAATAAATAACATAACAATTAGTAATTAGTTGTACTCCAACATAAATAAAAATAAAAATCATGTTTAAAACAGTTGAAAAAATCATTTAAAAAAAAACATGTTTTAAACAATTAAAACAGTTTTTTTGATTTTTTTTTAATCAACACTAATTATATTATAATATACTCTAATTCTATATGCAACAATATCTATAATAATGCTATGATACAATTGGTAATTAAATTAATATGACAATATGAATCTTTAGATATACGACACCAGAGAGCAGAAACCTTCACAGTTTTACCTGGTGTAAGGTTAAACTCCAAAGTATTTATGGACAATCTAAAATACCTACAGATATTACAAAAATGGTGCTAGGAACAATAAAACGTAAGTACAACTAACTGATACTTCTGATATTTAGCACAAACCGATGTACTAATCTACACAGATCTTAATATAAATGCTTCATTATTTACTTATTTAATATAATATTAGTTATCATATTACTATTACCTAAATAGATATTTAGTCTGTGAAAATCAGAAGAATGTCGCTGAATTTTGTCCATCAACAGCTTGGGTTAGGTCTGAAAATGTTATAAAAGGTAATGGTACAATAATGACCCGACTCCCACACAACCATTTACCTCCGAATGTGGACATTCCAATGGTTCATTTAAGGCGGTCTATTGGTTTGGCTGGAACGAGTACTGGCAATTTAGCTACCTCTATTAGGCAGATATATAACCAAGAAGTAGTGTTGTAAGTACTTTTTGGATTAATATTACATGTTTTAATTATACAATTCTTATTAATAGTGTATTATAGTTTTAATTTAATAACTATAAATGTCATAGGAATCCTGAAGGTGCACATGATTATACTCATCTACAGTCCCGGTCGAGCCTCAATAAAATGAGACGTCGTCGACGCCCAGTAAATCCCAAAACAGTTGATCAGTTGGCTTATATCCTCAATGAACCAAAGGCTATTTATGTTTATTAAAACGGTATAATACAAAAAAATAATATACTAACCTTACCCAACTATCAACAAAAAACATCCATCCACTAGCAGAGGCACCATAGTAAACGGCATAGCCACCCCCACAAAGCAAAAACGACTATGCATAATATTGTACTTTAAAATATAAAATACCTGTTTTGTATAGTGAAGGTGAAATACTAAAATGTCAATTCTGTATTATTTTATATATCATGTCCTAAAAATTAAAAGATTAAATTTAAAACCACTTAAATAACTGCTATCGGAACTTCAAAAATATAATAAATTTTGTTATTATTGTATTGTTAGAAATGTCAAATGGTTTATATAAAATATTTTAATGACTTAGATAATATTATAATAATAATATATATTATACGGGTTAATATGGGTTAATAATATTGGCTATTTTATAAATTTATAAATGATAATATAATATGATGATAATAATAATAATCTAGGGATTTTAAGTTTTAGTGTCGGTAACTATGGTCTAAAAAAGCTTTTCTTTTTTTTTCTCAGCTCTTATCAGTTTTAAGAGAACGGCTACACACTCTAGATCATATACCATCATAGTATATGATCTAAGAGATTACTGTAACCGTGGTCTGTAATCTGTTATCTGTTATCTGTATACCAATAATTGCATATTATTCATTTATTTAATTTTCTTATCAGTTAATCGTGATATATTTTTAAATATATATGGAATCATAATATAACTAATCTAAATTTCTAAATTGATTATTATTGTTTAGATTTTAACCAATTTAAGTCAATGTTCAAATGAGGTGGAATCTAACCCAATCGAAGAGATTGAAAATGAAGGTTCAACAAGGGGATCCATAAACGATATTCAAATAGATGAAACAATTGGGAGACCAAGACCGTCGCCAATTAAAATGAAACCATCATAAGGGTCAGTAAAAAAAATTAAAAAGCAAACAGCCCCTGATATAGCAATTGCAATTGAACAATTAGACAAAATCGCTCAGAGTGCATATGAAGAAAAAGCGTATGATCAGTTTGGAAAGTATGTTGCATACGTGCTTCGCCAACTACCACAACGCCAAGCTATTTTGTTACAGTCTGAAATACAAAGCTGTATTACTCGGATCAGATTATCTGGCTTGGAGCCTCTACCTCAACAATACCATCAACAACCATTACCATACCCGGAACAACTTCATGTAAATGTCGCATCACCTTCTACCTCGTCAAGTTCAATAAGTAATTAGACATCTACTCCGCGTGTGAACGAGGAATACGATATGTTAAGCCAAGCTATCATAAATTCTTTTTCAGACAATGACCAATAATTTGTATGAATATAAATTAATTATTATATAATTTAATAATGATTCAGTTTAAAAAAAAAAAAAATAAAATAATTTTGTTGATATTTAGATTAATTTAACTTTATTTATTAGTACCTTATTATTTTATAATCATACTAACTTTAATAAATGGTTCCAACACTTGAGAAATCGCTGTCAGTACATCGGGTAAAAATACTGAAATTGTACATTCAGGAACGCGAAAAAGATATTGTAAAGACTAAGTTATTTCCAGGTTGATTTTCGATGGACTCGCCATACTCATTTGAGTGTCTTCTTTCTTTATTAGGCCGTCAATTATCTGTAACAATGTATCAAACTGGACCCCGTTCATCCTTAGAATATTTCGGTAGGCTGCAGAGTCTTCGTGTTTTAATTCTTCTAATAATGTACTGGATGCACTATATTTCTCTCGCCTTGAAATCCAACTTCTGATCCATAATCTTTTCTTTTTATACTTTTTCTTTTCCAACTTCTGTCGCAATAAATGAGAAATCACAACAACTCCCGCGCGAACTACACCTTCCGACATTTTGACCAGTCACTACTCGCTGGCATATTAGCGATTTTGCCAGCTAGGGCGATTACATTGAACGATTTTACTCGCTGGAGAGTAAAAACCCCAGCGACTTGCGACTAAAGTAGCCCGGCCGTCAACTTTAATCGTGAGCGAGCAGCGAGTATTCAACACGCGGCGAGTACCTAAACGACTAGACCGATTACATTGAGCGACTTTAATCGCAGCGAGTTAATTCGCCGGCGACAAGCTTGTGAAATCGCTCAATGTAATCGAGCCTTTAGGCACGGTTCCCAAGCTGCGGCTGGCCGCTGTGACTAAACGCTGCGTGCCGACTGATTTTCTATATACGACTGCCGCAAAACGTTGCGACCATCGGAGTTCATTTTATCCTAATATTTTGTAGAGTACTGACGTGTGTTTTGGTAAATTATTTTTTTGTTATAATAATTGTTGTTAACAAAGTAGCAATGGAACAAATTATTGCTAAAAATAATAATATTATTTTATAATTATTAGAGGAGGAGGAAGAAGAAGAAGAAGTTAATAGGTATAATCTGTGTAGTAAAAAAAGAAATTCAATCAACTAATTGTTTACAACTAGAGTAGAGGAAGGTTTTTTCGAAGTGCTTATAAAAGGACATTTAAATGATAATAAAAAAAAATTTCGTGATTTTTTCCGTTTAAATTATGATCAATTTATTTTTATACTATCATTAATTAAGGACGACATATCATTACCTCCATTTAATCGCGTGAAAAAAGTGAATATATTTACAGAAACAGCGGTTGCTTATACTGAATATTTTAGAGATGTAGCCACTAAAATGACCCATGACTGATCATGATGAACCATGACTACCTAATGATCGGAAATGAACACGATATCGTTGAAGTAGATGAGACTCATTTGTTCAGAGCTAAATACAACGTTGGGCGTGTTATGGCATGGAATGCTGTGTGGTTATTTGGTAATTGAAAATAATGATAATAAATCATAAATTAATAATTTGTGAGACAATAAATACAGAAATTTGTAATATAATGATTAAGGTGGTATAAGTCGTATTACCAAACAAGTATTTGGTACTATAGTCCCGGACAGGTCAACCGACACTCTCCTTCCGCTGATGCAAAAATACATTCACCATGATGCCTTTATATGTAGTGACATGTGGAGGGCATATGGTCAATGTGGCAATGTATTTAGGGTAAATATTATAAAGCAATATATAAGTATTATAGTATTATAAAAATGATAATATAAAAATAAAATACATTTATTAAAATAATAATCAAATAAAATTTAAAAAAATATATGCAAGATGAAACTTACTTTACATTTTTTTTTTAAATAATTGATATTTTTAATTCATTTTGTGGTCATGGAGTGGTAAACCACTCGATAAACTTTGTCGAGCCTCCAAAAAATGAGCCACCAATTTGGTTAGGGACTGGCAGATTTAGCCAAGAGTGCTTAGATAAGCAGGGGAAGGAGTTCGGCCACCAAACCAAGAACCAATCCGCTACCACACGCAGCATATAGAAAGATCGTGGAGGGAATTAAAACGTATCTTAACAAGATGCAATTGCAAGCGGGTAGCAGATTCGTACATTGGCGAATGGATGTATCGGACCAATATACTAAATCGCCTTCTTACAACCAGCGACCGTTTCAAAAGGTTCATAGTTTTAAAAGAAGGTAAAACTATAGGAAAGAGTAAGGTATAACTAACAAAATCATTTAGAACTTTTTTCAATTCCAAAAGGCAAAAACACATGTTAGTGATTCTGGTTCAGATAATAATATGTCAATACACTGTTCTGAAAACCATTTATAATTTATATAATATATGTATGTGACTACAAAAATATTATTTGAGTTGATCTTTAAAAAAAAAAAACTTAGATTGCCTGTGTTGTAAAATTTCAATTTTTTAGTGTTGGACCTATATGGTTCTACACAACTAAGTTGATATTTATCATAAGCTTAATACATTTTTTTCACTATTAATTATTTCATTTATTTCGCGTTTACTTAATTCGGTTAACTGGTTGATATAGTTTATAAATATTTTTAAACAAAATTAAAAAAAAACATTAGGAAAAAAGGTTAATAATTTTACATAGGTAGTTATTTGGTTTGCTTACTTTCTTTCATATTCGACACTGTTCAAAAAAGACAATTTATCTGCTAATGCCCATTTTTTGTTCGATGTAAATGGTGATCCTGTTCCCATTTCTCATATATGTATCACGAATGTTTCGCCATCGTTTTTTGCAATCATCAGCTAAAATTGACAAAAAAGTTTTGGAGATATTATCAAAATATTTAATAGTGTTTTTTGATGAAGCAATAGGAATTAAGAATTGAAATTCATATTTTATTCTTATAATATAGGTATATTGGTATATCGCATAAAACATGCATATGATATTGAATAAAACACAAATTACAGTTTTCTTAATAAAACATTCTGAAGAGTTTTTCTGAAGAAAAAAAATATGGCTAGTTACATTATTTTTTATTTCCTTTCTAAATTATTGAACTGTATAAAATTGTGTAATATACAAATAAGATACAATTATATGTGTATATGATATAAGTATATACATATATTATATGATATAAGTTTAATTATTATAATTAAAAACCAGATTTATATGCATTTAAAATTTTAAAATATGCATGCGAATATGCACTAAAAAAAGTCAAAATATGAAAGATAAAGATGCAAAATAAAATTTCAATTTTTATTACATTTTATATTTGATTTTAATTTTGCAGTCATAATCATTTATTAATTTTATCCAAATTTTCATTAACAAAAGTAAGATGTATAATATAACAAATATGCAATACAAAAATGTAATTTGTTAAATTGTAATTTAATTTATAATCATTGATACATTGTAAAAAATATTTTATTTAAAATAAATATTAGATACATTGGTTATGTACTGATATAAATAGGAAAAAAGTACGACAAATTTAATGTAATATGTTAATTGGAAAAACAATAACCTATGGGAGTTACGTAACCTATTTTTAGTGTTTAAATATTCTTTGAGACGTAAAATATTTGATATTAATATTATATAAACGTGCCTACGGTTTTTTGTTAAAATATGCAAAAATATACATACACTACCTATACAATTTTGATATTTAATTAATCAAGTAATGATTTGTGGACACTCATTAACTGCATGTGTATGATATTGAAAATAGCAACATACATGCATTTTATGCAAAATCCGGTGTTTAATTTTAATGAATTTTATGTCGATTCAAAATTAAAAGATTTAAACTTAATTCTTATTTATACTTTAAAAAAATTCTGAAGTAGATAATTGAATAACGTACTTGATTTTCCAACAATGATTGAAATGTTTTTCCAAACATTATCTTTAAAATTCACATCTTTGTGTTTATCGACAGAGCTATCATATAAAACACGATTTCTTCCGACCTCTTCCAGTAACTTTTCATCTTCCGTAGCTGTAAATTCTGTTTTCGACATGATTTATAAAGCTAAAAAGCTAAAAATTTTAAAATTTGAGCACTAGTAGTATATAATAGTATGTTCAGACCGCTGGCCCTGCTGGCCTCTGCTGCCCCGCCGCCCGACTCGTCACGTGTGTGACGTATATTTACCCCACCCCACCTCATACACCTCCTGAAACCGCCGCCCGACTCGTCCCAGGTCAAATCATATGTATTATAATTATGAATATTTTACATGACGTGAGATGAAATTAACGGAATTACGGTATATCTTCCAAACTAAATTATACCTTCAACACCCCACCCTGATAAATTGGATCATTCTCACTTATATGAGATCATTATACCACCTTACACCCCAAAATAATTTTATTCATACCACTAAAATCATTATTAATTTAAATCACATCGTATTAACTGTCATGATATCAGCATCTATATTTTAATACTTCGCAAATAAGCACAGACAGTTCTATTCTTTGTTTAAATTAATTCAAAGAGTCTTTAACTACATAATGGATTTCCAATCATGTAAGAATATTTTATATTACATTATATTATATTATATTATGGTATGATACATTTTTTTATTCAGTCAATAAAATATTACATATCGTTTTAAAAAAATCGTTGGAAGAGAAATTAGAAGCAACATGTGGTGTAAATTGCACTATATCGAACATGTGCAAGCAATGCAGGATAAAAAAGGGTAACTTCTGCAAAAATTATCATTTAGTTAATATACTCTATTCAGAATAACCTTGCCCACTCGATCGACGAAAACTCGTCGAGTTCGCGCATGTCTGTTGCCACCAGTTGGCGCTGATGTTTGCAGCAACGCCCCCGCCGACGTCCCGCAGGTGTATACGTATACGACAGCGACCGGTGACGGAAGCCGTCGACAACTAACGACCAATCACAGCGCTCCTGACTTTCGCTAGAGGGTCTGACGGCTGCCGGCAGCTCAGTCGCGTGCGCGAAACTGGGCAAGGTTATTCTGAATAGAGTATAGTTCAAAGTGGTTTGAAATTATAAGTCGTAAATTTGGTAAATGTGAAATAGTATGGTTAGTAGATGATATTGCAACATATTCAGGGTTTGATTTTGAAGTGTTATTACGCGAGTTGTATGAGAAAGTGTACAGAATTATTTGCGATAGTGGACATGATTTCTGGAAGAAGAAAATTACTAGAAAAAGCATAACACACAACAAGCCGACTGTAAGTGACAATTATTGGAATAATTTAATTTATATGATATTAGAATTAAAATGTGAAGAAAATAATATTAATATTACAATAAATAAGTATGATTTACCTATAAAAACAAATAAAATTGTCTACAAAAATGTATTTTTAGATTCATTAGGTATACATTACGATTATAACAAATTAAATATTCTGGAAAATCATCGCAATATCAATTTCGGGTCAAGTACAGCTGAAATTTGGTAGAATCTACTTTCTGGAGAGCAGCCGTCGGAAATGGATTGGGGTGATGACGGAAATGAAGAAGAGCTTAACCGTTATATGGATACGTATGAATGTTGTACCCATGTGCTATGTTAAAAAAAAAATTTTTGTAATATTGTTTAAAATATAATCTTTTAACATTTTTACACGTACACTCTTATTATTATAAATCCCTATTAATATTTATATAATATATCGTTAGATGGTAAAAACGCTATATAGTAATTTTCGAAATGGTATATGTTCACATTTCTTAGTGACATGTTCACATTTCTTGGTATGTTAGTAACTATTTTTGTACGGCTTCATCGAGTGAAGTGTATTTCGGTTAATCGTCCTTTGTTTCCATCACGTACTCTAGACGCCGCTAGATGGTGAACATCACCTATTGTTAACCCAGCGACCTATTCCGACCCGTCTATCGATGGGTTGTTGTTGACAATGCACAGGACAATTCCTGGAAATTGCACTGATAAACAATGATTCCTAAAGTAATTGGTAATAACTAGTGATGTACACATTTATCATAGTAAATACCCGATTAATATTTTGATAACCCACGGCTACCCCTGCCAATAATGCTAAGATTTCTGGGCACTTGCTCCATTGTCCACTGAGATAGAGTCAGTCTGTTCCAGACACCCATACCTTTATCTGCATTTTGCTCTCTCCGTGTTTTCACAGTCCTTACATTTTTCTCAACAGTATTTACACACTCTGTTTATTTTTCTAAGTGTTTTAAACGTTATATATTTTGCTTTTCATTTTAAAACATTTTAAACATGTTTAAATGCGTACAGTGTCCGTCGGTTTTCTCCGCTAAACGTAATTTAGTCGCCCACCAAAATAAGCATACAGGTGTATCTTTTCCATGTACTGCATGTAATCATTTAATAACAAGTCGCATCTTAACAGACATTTGAAGAACATTCATGGTGTGTACTAAAAATATAAAGTTTTTTTATACAATATTAATTTATTATTTTTCCTAAAGTATCATAAATGTTCCAGCCCACTTAAGACCATTGCCAGCTGCGTCGATAATCGATCAACCAACACGATCGAGCGTCATTCAATTTGCTCCAGCTCCACAGATCCAAATCACGCCGCAAGTATTTGTACCCAATGTTCCGGCCGGCGGTTCGAGCATGTTAGCCGAAGACAATATGTGCATGCAAGTCATGGACTAATTTGAGGATGCAGGTTAGTTTTATTTTATTAGAATTAATTAAATTTTTAAAAGACCGACTGATTTTAAACATCTTAAAATTATTTAAACGAATACGTTACATTATTTTAAAAGACGCTTCTATATCATTAGATTTATCACAAGTTACCGTACAACACTAAATGTTTATCAAATACTTAGATTTATTTTATTATTCGATTATTAGATTTTTTAAATTACCTATCGCGAATTATTTGCACGATGACGATAAATATAGTAATATGAATTATTTATCAATTAATTAGATTTTTTTTTTTTTTTTTTAAGATGTAGCTATATCTTCAGATTTTTAAATTTTAAAAGACAGATATTATTTTATAAGCTGCATAGATTTTATTTCTCAGTCGCAGGTTGATTAGATTTTTATTAGATTTATTTATTAGATATTGATATTAGGTATTTTTTAGTTCTAAAGATTTTTACACCGTTGCCGTTAACGGGAAACGTGTTTCGACTGCCAACACCAACTCAGCTGCTAGGACTAAAAAGACGCGTATGGATATGGCGAAGGTCCGCGGGTTCGTAGAAATTTTGTCGTCTGTGAGCCGTAAAATCGTGTGGTACTACACTAAAAATCTGGATAGTACAATGATTTATTCTGACTTTTTCCGTCCACTTATACCCGAGCTAATACATTTATTGAAATGTACGTACAAAAACATACGATTAAATTTAATTTGAAGCTCGAGGCGACTTATAACCGTCCAAACATACCCAATTCGTCGGAGAACCGGGCATTTAAAACAGTAGCGGTAGAAATTTTTCCTGACAGCGACATTAGAACGATTGTAGAGATAGCGTATATGAAGTTGATGAAGGAGAAGGACGAATATATGGGAAGAGGTAGCGGTTTTACTTTAGAGTCCATAGACGGGTTATTATTATCGGTATACAAATATACTCCGATGGGCGGTTCATCGTATATAGAGTTACCGACATATATCGACAGGGAGCGGGCCACCATCAATCCTCAGAATATAGACCAGGAGTGCTTCAAGTGTGTGTGAGGCATGTGGCCGAAAATTTATCTGATAAATATAAATATTGTGTCGGAGAAAATTATAAAAAGCATGAGGACAAATATAATTTTGATGGCATAACCTTCCCCACACCTCTCTCGGACATCACAAAATTCGAAAAAAATAATGTAAATGTTTCTATTAACGTGTACGGCCTCGATAAAAAGTTTCAACCACCTCGTAAGTACCCGACGTATGAGATGTATCCGCTGCGTGTAGTCGACGAGGAAAAATCAAATCATTTTGACCTGCTATTGGTGAAGGACGGCGACAACTCACATTATACATACATTTCTAATTTTTCCCGGCTCATACGTGCGCAAAAAACGAGACATACTGAGAGAGTTGTTTTCTGTAAAAGGTGTTTTACTTCATTCGACAACCAGAATTTGAAATTCAAGTTGAGCGGACAGGAGGCCCTGGACCAACACAAATTGATTTGCAGGGTGCACAAACCAATTTTACCGGAGATGCCGAAGGAGGGTGATTGTGTTGAGTTCAGGGCGTGGAAAAAGACAGTGCGGCATCCTTTCAGACAAAATACAGTTCCAACAAAATATTTTGTCTGAAAGTGGTTTGTCGGAACCGTATTTTATCGGAACTGTATTTTGTTGGAAAAATAATGCATCGGAAAGTATTTTGTCGGAACCGTATTTTGTCGGAAAAATAATTCATCTGAAAATATTTTTTCGGAACCGTATGTTGTTGGAAATATATTTCGTCGGAAAATATTTTTGCAGAAAAATAGTTTGTCCGAAAATATTTTTTCGGAACCGTATTTTTTTGGAAAAGTATTTTGTCGGAAATGTATTTCGTCGGAACCGTATTTTGTCGGAAAAATAATTCATCGGAAAGTATTTTGTCGGAAAAATGATAAGCTCAGAAATTCGAAAAAGTAGTACCAACTGACTAAATCGAAATTACCTTATTAATTACATATTCAATTATAAAATTTATACTGATAAAAATTGTATTATTATGATAAAAGTTATATTATGATAAAAGTTTTTTCAATGATTTCGCGCTTTTATTTGAAAACCAATTCAAGTTATCATTCCATAACCTCAATTATTGTTTACTGACATTTTACCACCGTCTAAAACCCGAACCATGATTACACGAATTAATAATTTGTTATCATAATTTACAATCTATATTATTTGATAAAGCAAATTTTGTATGATTTTTTGTTTTTTTTTTATGCTTTTTGAAAGCTATCTATTTAGTTACTGGAAAATTCGTTACACTGACCATTTAAATGGAATCTCCATAAAATTCTCTATCAACTTTAGATTTGACCATTTCTCGTTCTCCTATGTGGGATTAATATCATCCACAAACAGACGACCATAATAGTTCTGAACGTATTATATCGCGTTGTTTTAATTTTATAATTGGTAACCCAAATTGAATTGAGAATCATGGAAAGTAGTAGTCACTGTTGACCCGGCCCGCATTAGTAGCAAGTACAATGTACAAGCACTATAGCGACCAGTCTACCTTATCTCCAACCACCACTACGGGGTGCAAGCAGCGCGACCGGGTTGACTCTCCCACCGAGCCGGTAACGGCAAGGCGGGACGGGGGACTGTGTCGCGTGAGACGTACAACGGTCGGCGGAAAAGGCGATTCGAGTATCCACTATCGGACCATCGGACCGATAACATACTATCGTCCGACGTAAAACTCATCGTCCGAGCGGCGTGACATGTATTTATATATTTTGGTCGTAATATAATACATATTTAAAGTGACTTCATGAAGTGTTTGTGTTGTGTTTTTTCATCACCCCAATTTAAACCAGACACTTCGACCGGACCACGATCAATCACGATTCAATCATCGGGTCCGCGTCACTGTGTTCCGTTTTTTTAGTGTCTGTCCGTTTATACCGGTGTGTATCTGTCTAATCCGTTTTGTTTCTATGGAGCCACACAGTGTAGGATGTAGCGAGGACTACGCGCTAATGGAGGAATGTCGTTCAGGTAATTCAGGTAATTATTTAAAATCACCCCTTTTACCTGTCGACTTGATATTAACGCAGCACGTTACTTGTACCCAGAGCTAGCTCCATTTAATTTTGGTGAGCGTGATGACGATATAACGGCTAGGGCATTCTTATTGTGTATTTCGTGTACATTAAAGTACACACACAGACGCACATAAAATATGTAAATAGCATACAGTCATCATACATGTTCGGTATTCGGACTCGCTGCGGTAATCGTCTCCTCATCGCTCACCAGTTCAAATGTTATCCCTAAGGGAGTCTAATATATACTTAGCAGGGTGAGTCTAATATACAGTGAGCCGGGTGAGTCTATATACTGAACCGAGTGAGTCTATATATAGTGAGCCAAATGAGTATATAATGGGCAGGGTGAGTCTATATACAGCAGGGATGGCGAACCTATGTCACGCGTGTCACAGAGTGACACGCTTGCATTATTTCAGTGACACGCCAATTTCAAATATATTTCATAATTTTTACATCACTAAAAAATAATTGATAATTTGAAACTATCTTTAACTTATTATTGGAATATATCGTAAGATATTGTAATCTGTACTTTCCATTTCCTAAGCTCGTAAACGATTAGATTAGATTATCAATAATTTTGTTTTTCGCGTTTACGTACTAACGTAGGTACAACAGATAACAGATAGTTTCCGATGCCTTACATGACGACTAAAAAAAAAAAAAAAAAAAAATAGGTCTGCAAAGTTTCTGACACGTGAGGCAAATAAAATCAAACCAAACATTTTGATTTGACACGTAGTTATCAAAAGGTTCGCCATCCCTGATATACAGTGACCCGGGTGAGTCTAATATAATTGGCCGGGTGAGTCTATATACAGTGACCCATTGGGTCTATATACTGCACCGAGTGAGTCTAATATACTTAACCGAGTGAATGTATATAGTGATCGGAGTGAGTCTAATATATAATTAGCCTGGTGAGTCTAATATATAATTAGCCTGGTGAGTCTATATATAGTGAGACGGGTGAGTCTATATACAGTGAGCCGGGTGAGTCTATTATAATTGGCCGGGTGAGTCTATATACAGTGACCCATTGGGTCTATATACTGCACCGAGTGAGTCTAATATACTTAACCGAGTGAATGTATATAGTGATCGGAGTGAGTCTAATATATAATTAGCCTGGTGAGTCTAATATATAATTAGCCTGGTGAGTCTATATATAGTGAGACGGGTGAGTCTATATACAGTGAGCCGGGTGAGTCTATTATAATGGGCCGTTGAGTCTATATAAAGTGGGCCGGGTGAGTCTAATATACCGAGTGAGTCTAATATACTTAAAGTACACACACAGACGCACATAAAATATAAGTAAATAGCGCATATTTATATCATATTGTTTTATGATTATAGTTTATGAACAAGGATTGCCAATATGCTACAACTATTCGTCGACTGATGCCAAATTAGAGTTCATGATGATCACATGTCCTTATTGTGTAAAAGAATTCTTATACGAATGTACATTGATCCATCACATAATGATGAAGCATGTTAAAGAAACTACCAAATATAAAAGACAATTTCTCGGAAGTGAGGCAAGTACAACTTTTTTATTAACTTATTTACATTGGTTTTTTTTAATTAATTTTTATTTTACAGAACCTGACTGTGAAAATTGCTTCTACATTAAAAAATATAAACAATATAGTAACTAGTGAAGCATAATTGATGTATTTAAATAGTTATGCTTGCCGTATAAACCAAAAAGAACATTTAAATCAAACAATACTATCTAACATACACAATATTCAATACCATATAAACAATAACACGCAAGTATGTAATAATTATACAAATTATAACAATAAAATACAATAATAATAATATTTACAGGCATTATCTAGATTTAAAAATATCAACAATGTAATAAGATACGTAGAGCATGAAAATGAGGAAGACACAATAATATCAGGAGGCTCATTGGAGATACATGGTTTAGCTAAAAGATTCGTCACAAAAAAATTCAAAAAAAAAATTGGGGAAAAAAAAATTGCACAATCTATCAAAGAAACAATGAAGATATTCCAAGGCAATTGTGTCTTAAATTATTGTCATTATTTACACATCCAAAAAACATTAACAATACATGAGAAGACAACATTTTTACCAAATAATTTGTATAATTACTTTGGAAATCAACCTCAAAACGTAGACTCTCGAAATTTAGATTTAAAGCTTATAACATCAGTTGAAGAATTGGATTATGTAATTAGTAATATGATAATGGTTAATTTAAATCATTTAATTGACAAGTGAGTGTAAAAATGCATAGGTAATTACTAATTTACAATGATTGTAATCCTTATTTTATTTTATTTTCTAGTTCAATCATGGATGAATTAATGGAGAAAAAAAAGTGGCTCATTAAAATTTCAATACTTATGCAATTTATTGAAAAGTTTCATAGCCAAATGAATGGTATAATTAAAAATAATAAAAAAATAATGAATTCTGTGAATATAATAAATGCCAATGTTATCTACTCCCTGGACAATGAGTTCCGGTCATTTATAAGGAAATTCCATTGCTGGTGGTTATTTTTTCATACACTTAACCATGATATGCCAGAGATGTAAGTATTGACAGCAATATTCAATTAATAATAAAATTATTTAAGTACATTTTAATATTAAATAGATGTCTAGTCCAAAATCGTCAATACTCTACCATCATAATTGACACAGATTCCATTGTGGAGTTTTATATACAGCCCGATGATGGTTTTAATGAAACATGCGTTCTAGCATGTTTAATAAGTTATTTTAAGGGTGTGACCCGGTGGTCTCAGCAGCATAATACGGTATATATTAATGTCTTGAAACCACTAAACATATTAATTAACCTTTTTTTTTTTTTGAAATTTTAGCTTTGTAACATATTCAAACATATTAATGTATTAATGGTAGTGACGAAGAACTATTTCATCACAAAAAAAAAAACCAAAATTGTATATATAACGTTTTTCCAAAGACGTTGTAATAACTCAAGACCCAAACAAACATTTTACCCATAAGAAATATACAGGAAATAATTTGGAAATTAATTAATTAATTAAAATAAGTACATTATGCACTCAATTTTGAGTGCATATTGTTCACCGTAAAAAATTGAATTATAAAGTTATTCGATTCAAACTTAATTCTTTTGTAATTTTAAATTTACTAAAGAAATAAATTTGGCGGGAAAAAAGTTTAATTACAAATGTATACTATAACAATGTAAGATATAAATAAAACTTTGTTTTTTAAACATCCAATCCTTGAATAGGTACAAATTATTATATGGCGGGTTAGATATTATCGTGGTTTATAAATTGGTGTTTATCCTTTTTATTAGGTTTATACAGTAAAAATTTCATAACTGCATTCTGCGTCATATTATACTCCTTGTAGTTTTCGGAAATCATTAGGCATGGCCCAAAAAAGTGCTCTAAGTTTTTCAACTATATCGAATTATTTCAAAAAAGTTTTTCAACTATATGGAATTATTTCAAAATAAATCAAAAACAGTTGAAAAGAGGTGAACTGTCATTTCTAGCAGGATACGTTTCAAAAATGGT
>NC_042493.1:43884644-43886114 GCF_005508785.2 Acyrthosiphon pisum
CCATTTAATGTGTATTTGAATTTTGAATGTTCTTTTGTTTATGCTATTTATTGAACAATTTAGACAAAATACATTTACATATTAAATTTCAGCTATATAATTTTGTTTAATACATACATAAAATCTTAGCTGCATCTTATACAAGTATGTACCTTAATACCTTATGCATAAAATATATATAAAATGTAGGCAAGTAAATGCAATCTATAAGTTGTATACTCCATTATCTTCTATAATATTCTGATGAATTCACAATTGGTATTGATATGTGTGTGTGTGTAAGCTTTTTAAACTGCATTTAAAATAAATAACTGGTAATATAAAATTGATAGCATTACACCGTATTAAACACATTATGTTACAAACATATTATTTTTGGGCATTCAGGTTTTAAATGTTTGAAAGTTTTTGTGAGTAGATTAAATCAAAACCGGATTAAGCAGGGGGGGGGGGGGTCTATAGGTTATATTTGATAATTCCTGTAGCAAATTGTTCTGTGAAGAGAGCTTCTTCTAAATTAACTAGAATAAGAAATAAGTTTAGAAACAGTCAAACACAAGAAAGTTTAGACAATTTTATATTCTGAGAATTATGTGTTAAAATAATTAGACTTCAATTAAGTACTAAGAGAGTTGGCTTCAAGTAAAGCAAAATGAAACAATTTACTTGATAAAATAGCTTTTTTTTTTGTATATTAACTTTTTGTTGAGATTTTATTTTATTTTTATTTGAATTAACTCATGCCCAATCGGGATATTATTGTAAATAAGTATACTGTTAATGAATTTAAAACTTATTATGAACATTTGAATTCAAATTAATGAAATTCAAAGTATTAATTAAGTATTTTATAAACATAGGTAAGGTAAAGTGGGGTAACTGCGACGCAATTTTGAATAGTTCAACTTGATCTGTTAATTTCTCCTGAAATAATTAACTTAAAAATATGATGGTTATTGAAATGTACTGATATGGAAGTGGTCTATCTAAGTACACTGTCAACTTTATGTGAAATATCTTAAAAATATTTTTACGATTGAAAAAAAAAAAAAAAAAAAATGTCGCATTTTCCCCTTGACAAGGGGTAAGTGCAAAAAGGACTGTTTAAAAATACTAATACCACTGTTATTTAATCGTGGGGCAAGTGCCTTAAACTAAATAATTTTAGCTATAATACTACGTTTACAAAGCTGTTTTTGTTCAAATATTTTAGAAATGACAGCTATTGTTATAATTACAAATATATTGTCTCATTTTTATCATATCCTACAGACTATTATAGGCACATAAATGAATGTCGCATTTACCCCGTTGGTTATTTTACACGGGGGAAGAGCATAATCCGAATTAGCGAATATAATTGTATAATTAAACACGTCAATATCACTAAAAACCTAAACTACACATAAAATTACACAACTTAGCTTAGTTAGAAGCTTCCAAAATAATTTGAATTGCCAAAAAAATAAT
>NC_042493.1:43886164-43895963 GCF_005508785.2 Acyrthosiphon pisum
CAAGAAACTTTGGTTAACAGTTTGTCTTTCTATTACCTCTCTTTGTGCAGCAATTTTTTTCATGGACTCAATGACTTCCAATTTTTCTATATTATATTCATTTTCATTCATATCTGGTTTCATTGAATTTTCTCCATATGAAGCATTTGAGTCATTCACACCAAATAATTTTTTTTTAAACCTTTTATTTTTCGTCAAGCGATTATTTTGACGAAATTGATTTTCTCGTCGTGTTATTTCCATTTTCACTGATGGCAATTTTTTAAAGGGACTATTTTTTAAAATTGTCTTGTGCAAAGAATAAAAAGGTCTTTTAGAATTTTTAGTAACTGTAGCAATCGCACAACGTCCAGCGTATGACTCTTTTAGAGCAAAATTCACTCTTTTCCCTCCTATAAGTTTTGCAATAATGGCATTAAAAGATTCAACTATATTGCTGTCAACATTCAGTATCAAGCTTGAAGTATGTCTAGCAAGATACCTAATAGGTTGCATTACGCTATCTATAAACACTCTATCTGTACTAAAAATGTTTTCCATGTAATTAATATCGTTTGAATTATTATCGTCGGTTATGTCACAAAAATATTTTGAGCAACTACTATGATCACCGAAAACATGATTGACAACATTTAAAATATCATTTCTGAGTCCTATAACTGAATTTTCTTTTTTTCTATATTCAATAGCTTTCACTATACCTTTTCGCATTCGTAGAATATTACGTGATAACAATTTTCTATGAGCTAATTGACCTGCTTGTTTTTTCGTAGTTATATCTCTAAGTTTGTTACAAAAATTACGAAGAAGGTGGTTACGGCATTCAACTTTTTGTACAGTTAAATTTTTATAAGGCCTTGCTTCTAAAATTTTTTTGTAGACGCTTGAGTCTCCATCGGCTATCAATTTTTGATACCTTATACCATACATAGGTTCACTTTGTTTAAAACCTTCAACTATTACAGCTGCTTCCATACCCGACGATCCATTTTTATCCGACCAATTTTTAGTGCAACAATGTTCTTTAACTTCTTTTGAACCAAGACCAGAACGAATACAGATTGAACAGTATTTATTTTTTACTCCCAAAAATAAAACTTTTTTCGTTCTATACCCAATTATTGCAGCCTAAATATACAAAAATAAAAACAATTTTAAATATTTAATAAGAACATAATATAATCTATTATTTAATTATAATATGTACAATATTGTAAACAGTATCTAGAAAAATTACAAGGTTTCACATGAGTAGTTCATATTATAACCAAAAACTCTAAAAAAATGTATCAACACAAGTTCTTATAGGTATAGATATTTTAAGTTCAAATTTCGACAAAATTAGTTATTTAAATGAAGAATAACGATTTTATTTATTTTGCTGTAACTAAAAAATATTATTTATGGGTATATTTGAAACATTAAAAACATAGTATATTATTACATTTTATATATAAAATGGGTATATACCTACACACAATTTTCAAATGCAATGTTTTTGGCAAAAATTAATTCGACCTACTGTAATATACTTAGGTATACTAAAAATAGTAAAATATATTACTTTTGTATAGCATATCATAAATTTATTAAATTAAAATAAGAATATAATATCAACTTACAGCGCCTGATAATGAATTGTAAGTTGACCTGTAAGACCGTTTGCACCAGGATCCATCTGCAACTACTGAAATAAGGGGAGTTCCGTCAGTATCTATGTCTCCGGCACTTACGGCTAGTTGAGCTTCTTCTTTTGCAGCTGCCTCCATTTCTTTAATAGCACATTCATTAAATGATTTGCAAACTATATCATGTGACTTATTGTACACAAACTGACTTAAGGGAGGTATTTCCAAAGAAGCGGTCATAGTTTGAAGCTGACTAAATCCTCCACCCACATTCATTATACCAGCTACTGCAGCAATATTTATATCCGTCATATTCGCTTCTGAACTTTCCGAGTCAATTGTATATGTTTTCAGACAAAAATTGCATTTAAATGCAAAAGATGATTTTAAACCAATTTTTTTTTCATTGACACAAACCATGTCCTTAAATGAGCAACCGTATGGGTCGTGATTATCTTTTTCTTTAATTTGTTGACATATATAAGCTAAATCTAAAATTCGTCGTCCAACTATAGTGTGTTCATGATTCTTGATAGGTGAAATACTTGTTTCTAGCTTGTGCGTATCAACATCAGAATTTACGTCATATTCCATAGACGTAGCTAATGGTTGGGCTAGGTTAACATCATCTTGAGGTAATGAAAAAGAGACTTTTGCAGCTTGGGAAATAGCAGGTGTACAATTTTCAGTTAGAGCAGGATTTGGAACTACATCAACAGGTACAGGTGAGACTGAAATTTGTGTATTTGAAGAAGTTTGATCACTGTGCTCTCTGGATAAATTAAAAGTATATACGTATATATAAAACTAAACCACAATTAATTATATATCTTGTTAATCATTAAAATGTTCGTAATATTTACACCATACTAAAAATGTAGAAGTTAATTTAAAAAAAAAACCGGGAACTCACTCTGCTGTATAGTAGGGTTGTAGTGGACTTCGGTCATAGATTAAGTCACTATAATAATATGGTTAAGTCTATGATACATTTTATTTAAATTGTAATATATTTTATTTTGATACAAGTAATTTATTTTTCAATTAGGGTGGGTTGGCGGTTGCATACAGCAGGTTTAACCAAATTTTTTCAAAAACCTATAGCCTATATAATGAGTAAATAAAAGGCCAAATCAAACATTTGGCGAAGGTTTCCTTTTTATATGACTACTAATTAAAAATAAATTAAAAAATAGACCTATTTATAAAACTACTATTTTTAATAATAACAAAAATATAAAACCGTTTGATAGTGAATCGTTAATAATTCATGTGTGAATTGTTGGTTTCGTAAAAAAAGGGCAAAAAAATCCAAATTTTGAAATGGTTAGAATGAAAAATATACACGTCATAAAAATGTCATGATGTGTATGAAATTAAGGATTTGTAAATTATAATGGAATCACAAAAATATTAATTTTTCGTCCGAGGAGGTAAAGATACAAATAAATGCTTATTATTTGTTATACCTATAGTATAATAATATTCAATATGACGTCTATTTTAGATTCTGAGTGGAGCGATGAATGTATTGATTTTAACAATTATGTATGTTTTATTTTTTTTTATTTGTGTCTGTGTACACGATAAGTAGTCGAAATAATGCTTCGATTTTCTACTTCAGTATCTTGTTCGATGGGAAAGTGAATCTAGTTGGTGCATTGGGGAGGTCAAATAAATACGTAATTTTAAACAAAAACTGAATTTTTCACGCAAAATCGGTTTTTGACAAAATCCGATTTTGGTTTTTAGTGTAACTTTAAAACACATGACCATGACATTTTCACTGGTTGTTTATATTAGCATTTACTATACACCATAAAATTTGCAAAATATTTTGACTTATTTTGAGCTGTTTACCGACAATTTCAAATTTTAATTTTTTTAGTTTATTTTTCTATTAATGTCAATAAAATTGTATTTGTTGGGTAAAAAGCTTGAAAATTTAATACAAGGCTCATAATATATTGTTACAATGAAATTTGAAAAATATTAAAAATCCATAGGCAAATGAGCTTTTAAAGTTCGATTTTTGAGAAAATATAATAATTATTTTGTAGTTAAAAATAGATAATGTTCAAATTTTATAGCTAGGAATTGAAAATTTAAAACAAAGTTCCACGTAAATAGGTAATATTATTTAATTCCCCCCCCCCCCCCGCGCCACCATAAGACAATTGAATGTACGCCACTGGATGACGCTCGTAGACATTTTTAAATTTACTTACACTCGATTAATTTTATAATTATTGTAAGAAAAACGTACGGACAACCTTGTATTCAATTTTCAATTCTTATAACTTTTAATAAAAAATTTTAATACATTTTTAACTAACTACAAAATAATTAGCAAATGCTCATGTTTTTACGAATTTTTCAATATTTGAACTTCAAACGCTTTTGAAAAATAACTACTTGGTACCTATATGCTTATGTAATTTAATAATTTTTGAATATATATGTAATAACAACTAATGTGGAATCTTCTATTAAATTATCAAGTACCTATTTTGTCCGAACACAATTTTTTTATGTAAACGTTTAAAGTTCAAATCTCCATAAGTTGTTTTTTATATACCTAAGCATAAAACAAACTATAATATTTATGAGCGTCTGATAAGTACATAAAATATATATGAAATCATGTAAAATAACGATATATCCTCACACGATTTTAGATATTTGTTATTAGGTACCATAAGTACGTATTCAAAAAGTATAAGTCGTAGAAACTTGAAATTGGTATTTTCTTTCAGAATTCAATTTTCAAAATATTTAGCTTATATTTAAGTTTGTCTTATTGTCATTAAAAAATATTTATAATACATATATAGGCACAATTATTATTTTTAAATTCGCAAAATGTACAGGAAATAGAAACTAGCAATGTAATAAAATAAAATATCCTATGCAGACAAATTCAAAATCTTTTTTCTTCGTGTAAAAATATTAACCTATTCTGCAATGATCCAATCGACACCTACTACCTATACAGTTGAGCGAGTTTTCTTTTTTTTATTTTTGAATAATAGGTATATTTTATGTGTTGTATAAATACATGTAGGTATAATAGTTGATAAACAATTATTACAAATTAACAAATGAAGCGAATAATTCAATGGTTTGACACATTTTTGAGATCAGATAATAATATAATATTATCATGTATTTGGTAAAACGCGGTACATTTTTCTAACAATTTTCAATAGGTAGTACTTGGGAAAGCTGTTACGACTGTACCTAAATATCACGAACATTTTCAAATTATTTTGTAATTATTGTTTACTGTTATAAACATTCTTCGTAAAACTATGAATCGAAAATAAAAAAATATAATAATAAAATATGTACCTTGTCCATCGACTTTTAAACAAGCTTTGTGAACCTATTATCTTAGATTTCTTCTTTTTTGATGGAAACCCTCTCTTTTTTTTGCATATTCTCGTATTGAAATTACTCGAATTCATTTCAATGTTCACGTTTGAAGCTCAAGACGGAAATGATTTTCATAATAATAATCAATTAGCAGGCTGTATTGTGTATACAAAAGCAATGGATAAAAATAGCCAGGCGGGCGGGCGGCAGCTGTCGTGTTATCGCTCGTGCCGCGAGTCGCGTCCGTCGACGCATTTCCAGGAATAAGGAGTGGGGGATTTAATAATCTTGGTCGCCGTTGGAATTGTTGAGCAGCACAGGTTGTGCAACAAATTATTTTATATCTATCATTATAGGTATCAATAAACATGTTACAAAATTAAAGCCAAGATCTTAATCTAAGTTCACACCAGATACATTTTGAAATAATCTAATATTAAGCTTTTTATAGCTGTTTTAAATTCTTAAAATATCAGTTCCTTAATAGCTTGCATTTAATTAAAAAATATTTATTATTAAAAATGATCTGGTGTAAACACAGAAGACTAGGTAACGAGTTCAGAACAGTTTTCAAAATTGAAATCGAATAGATTGAACAGTGTTTATTTTTGGAAATTCAAAGACCATTTTAGCGCTTGAAAAATCTAGTGACGAAGACCCTTAACATTAAATACATTTGAAATCTCCAACCAGTCGTTCGTGGTTGGCACAGGCATCTCTGTTGGCTGTAAAACTGTCCACAATGCTTGACACGTTTCTTTAACTATTATTCCGATCGTACTCAGGATGCACCCAGTACCTCCGTTCTACAGGTTCGTCTAACAAACCGAATGCCTCAGCTACAGCAACAACTTTAACCCTTTGCCGATTCATTCTTAAATATAACTTTTAAGCTATATTACCTATGATTAAATATAAATTAATGTATTTTAAAAGTGTAAAGCTTACGAAATTAAAATATAATATTATAATATAAATTACTTACTTGTAAAATTATATCAAATTGCTTTGATTTAAAATTAAGCAGTGTCTGAATAATATCAATATTTCTCTGAGTATTCAATAATTATAGTTAAATCTTAAATGAGATGTTAAATATCAAATGAATCATACGTCTGTTCTATACAAGCGTTTGAACTGTTGTGGTCCATGATAATATGAAAAAAATGGTGGGAGAAGGCTGTTTTGGCAGGAACAAAACCGCATAGTGTGGCATAGTGAATACCGTCCGGTCAAAACGCATCCGATTTACCCGGACCCGCCAAAGCGCATAGTGTGGTTGTAACGCATTGTAACCAAAATTTGGTAACAAAAATTATGAAAAAATATAAAGTATTGGAGAAGCGGGACGGGATTCCATCGCCACAGGTGCTAAAATATTGTCCAAATTGTAGACGGGACAAGCTGTAGTTAATTCAAAAATGAACTAAGACTTATTAAACGTATTTCAAAAATTTAAGTATATTAAACCCTATCTTTTGGTAAAAAAAATGATGAAAAAATATAAACTATTGCAGAAACGGGACAGGATTCCACCGCTACACGTGCGCGTAATTAGGTTAATATTTGCGTTTTGCGCATGCAGACTGACGGCGGAGACCGTTCCGAGGCTCCATCCCCCCCCCACTATTTCCGCGACTGCAGCGCGCCACGAAGTGAATACAGAGTGTATTCAGTGATGCCATACATTCTACAGAGTGATTTAGTGTCATACGTACGAACATACGATGACAATTTTTTTGTAATTGATATACGTAATTTCATCGTTATTTAATAACTTTAATATTTATATTTTTGTCGCCATACCACGATATCTCCTCTCTCGGTAAGAGCGCTGTTCCGGTTAGGTCAAACCCCAATTCCTTTAAAATACGTTGCAAGGATGTCCTGGGTATAGTTGGTAACTCCGTATCATCATTGATGGCCTGAACGATTTTTTTTAACGTTGGAATGTCGTTTTTAAATCAAAACCCGTGTATTTTTTGTCTGATAGCATTTTTATCAAAGTCGTCAATTTTGTCATTGATTGTTGGACGAATTTTTTTTTTATTGGGCGAATTGTAACTGTATTGTATCCAATGCCGATTTCTTGGGATATTAATTTCATTAAATTCTTATACGTCACATTTGGCTGTTGTTGAGTTTTAGATTTATACAGATTGATTATCATTAATCTCTGTTTGCTTCCAACAAACTGAAACAAATGTAACAATATAAGATATAACGAATATAGAATAGAGTTATAGAATTAATGCATAGGGACATTTAGAGACATCGCAGACTACAGATTTTATATCGGCCGATAGTTTAGTCGGGTTCTTAATCAGTACAAAGTTGTATGCAAGAGCGCACATTATAACGATTTAAAATCGGCCGATAAATAAGTTTGATGGACTACACGATTGCCTTCAAACTGAACTGTTGGTCAACTATCGGCCGACTGCTTAATCAGTATGGCGATCATTTCACGCGCGCACTCTGCCGATTTTTAGTCTGCCGACTCGGCCGATTCACCAGAGCTTTGGAGCGGGAAGGTAGTACGTTTTCGCACGATGTCGATGCTCGTGGAAACGTCTATCGAAAATTTGATAGAAGAAATTGAAAAGAGACCAGCACTATATAAAAAACAACTTAAAGAGTACTCTGATATAAACCTGAAGAAAAAACTATGGGAAGAAGTGTGTGAGGTAGTTATTCCCGATTGGAATGAGTTTGGTGCCCAGGAAAAAACAAAACAAGGTAAGAGCAATGGCATGAGTGCCATCAATCAAATTCATTATCAAATGAAAAATAATAATCTACTAATAATACTCTAAAATTATAATTATAATTACGTTTAAGTATAATAATAGTATAATAGATATAAATATACATATACGTACAATAGATACCAAATTTTTTTAAGTATAAATATATTAAACACGTTTTTAAAAATAACTACTACTGTCTTATATCAAAGTTTCCACGACACAGCGTTGCGATAACGATGTCGCAGTGATTATTTGTATGTTATTAATTTTAATCTAGTTTTAACAAATAATACAACATCAGCTTACATTTAAAATGATAGAGTATACACTATAGTAGAATTAGATAATGTATAGTTTTATTTATTAGATTACCTAACATACAAATTAAAAAAACTAAAAAATTATTTAATGTAGATAATTAGTTACATAATTAACTTAAATTATAATAATTATAATAATACAAAAACTATATTACATTATAAATATAATTAAAATGAGTGAGTTTGTTTTATTAATTTACCTATAGCCAAATAGTTGTTAGTTATTACACTTTGTCATATTGACATGAAATGGCGCCTTCTGGAGTAATAAAATATGAAGACATGTACTGTCGCACACTGTCCATATTATTTCTCCCACGGTTGTTTTCATTAATTATCGTTAAGTTATCCATGGGACAATTGTAGAGAGTATCTGTAAATTTTACTCCATCTTTGATACGTACATAATTATGAAGAACACAGCAGGCTTTTATAATACGAACACAAAAATCGATATTCACATCAATTGGGCGGTGAAATATACGCCATTTGTTTGCAAGAATCCCAAATGTACACTCAACCACACGACGAGCTCTTGTATGTCTATAGTTAAAAATTCGCTTGGTATAGTTTAAATTTCTTTTTGCATAAGGTCTTAAAATGTGATTTCCAAGTCCAAACGCTTCATCACCAACGACAGAGAATGGAATGACATTTCCGTCATCATCATTTGGCAAATGCCTCCCGGAGGGAATATTAAGCTGGTTTTCAGAAAGCCGTTTTCCCATTTCAGATGTTTTAAATATTTCTGAATCACTAGCTGTTCCATAAGAACCAACATCTATGTAAACAAATTTATAATCTGCATCTGTCCAAGCCATTAAAACGCAAGAGAAGAATTTTTTGTAATTAAAATATGATGTTCCGGAATGTTCTGGTTGTATCATCCTAATATGCTTGCCATCTATCGCTCCAATGATATTGGGAAAGTTTGTGCGAGTATAAAATTCGTCAGCAATTTTAATCCAGTCATCTTCTTGTTTGATTGCCATAAATAACGGTTGAAGTATGTTCCATATTTGCTCACATGTAGATTTAGTTATATCTCGTATTGTAGAAGCTCCCATTAGATACTCAAAAGACAACGAGTTGAAACTAGCTCCGGTAGCCAAATATCTGGAAAGAATTAATTATAATTAAATATTTATTATATCATTGAATTCAAATTTAATAGTTCCATTACAGTAACCCACTTGTTAACTACTGTACAGCAGAGCGACATCCACTTACTTACCCGCTTTTTTGTATTTCAAATACTTTCAAATACTTTTTGATCAAAGTATTATAAATATAAGTTATAAGTTAAAATATTGACAAAATATAATGACAAAAATTTGCAAATCATTTCGTGTTAGGAATTCATAAAAAATTTTTACTTTTAAATCTAAGTTTTCAAAATGTAATACAAGATTCCTCATAAGTTTGTCTACCTTTATAAAAAAAATGTCTACAAGAAATTCACATTAAATTTTAAGTTCAAAATTTGACAAAATTTATCTAAGTCTCGAACATTATTATCAATCATCAGAATTAAAAAATTATAAATTATTCAGTTTTTATAACTGAGGATTGAAAATTTAAAACAAAGATCCTCATAAATAGTTCATACTGTAACCAAAAAATTAATAAATAAATTAATTCAGTTTTTTTTACAGACATTTTATATTCAATTGTAGACTAAATTACATATTAAAACCAATAATAACGATTTTGGTTAATTTGTTGT
>NC_042493.1:43896063-43897264 GCF_005508785.2 Acyrthosiphon pisum
CTACAAAATATGTTTAAATGTTGATGCGTCATGCAAGGAGGTTATACTATACATTTAAGATGTAACCAAAAGTTTATGTTTTGTAAGAACCGTGGTAGGTATACATTTTAGTTTCTGGTTGTGCAGGGGATACGCGCCCGGCGGCCGGCACTTTTGGGGATTTCTTCTTTTCCGCCCGGCACTTTTGGGGATTTCCTCTTTTCCGCCCGGCACTTTTGGGGATTTCCTCTTTTCCGCCCGGCACTTTTGGGGATTTCCTCTTTTCCGCCCGGCACTTTTGGGGATTTCCTCTTTTCCGCCCGCTGGACGGAAAAAGGACGCTTTCGAACGCTTCAACCGTGGTCGAAAACCAAACTTTCGGTGCAGGCGTGACAAAAAGTAAATTATAAAGATTATATAATATATATATATTATGTATAATATATGTGTTCATTTTTACTATTATGTTATTTAATTCTAGTATACTTATTATTTTTTTGGACCATAGGTGATTTCAGGGGGAGGGGGGGGAGGGGAGAGGGGAGAGGTGGGCCGATAAAAATATAAAATCTCGGTGGGCCGAAAACTCTCAATCCGGCGCTGGGTCAGTGTCGTGTATTAGAGGGAATTGTACAATAATCGGACTTGGTGACAGTTTGCTCTGCCGGTGTCGTGCGGCGGAACCCGACGTAGGCGCCGACGGCATCCAAGGTTTATAGATAATAAAGGTTGCCTCATAGTCACGTAAACAAAGCATTCCCCCCGCAGCGTCTTATTATGCATGACGTCATCCGTAGGAGAGTTTCGCGGGCGGCCGTGGTGTCGTATATTCATGCAATGCTTAATATTCATACTTACAGCTATACTTGTCTGCTAATTAATGTGAATTTGTGATTTATACTTGTTTATTATTATGTTATTAGTGTACCTACCTATAATATCTTAATCATATATTAAAATATTTTCTATTTATGATAGTACAAACCTATAGTATTATACTATGATGTAATATATATACAAAGAATACTATTCATAATATACTTAATACAATTTAAAAATAAATTGTTGACTTATTATAAACAATAGTAATTATTACTAAATGTGTACAACTTTAAACCCAATATTAAAATATGATACTTTAAATTCATTGTATATCATTATATTAATATAAACTAATTTTTAAAGTTTTCAGTTTTCTCATGAATGAGAAATATATTCCAAA
>NC_042493.1:43897364-43899401 GCF_005508785.2 Acyrthosiphon pisum
GATTTATGATAAATTATTATCTTATAGACAATGTAAAGATGATACTATTAATATAATATATTATACAGGGGAGACGCTAACTTGTATTATAGTCTGCAAGTCTTATATTATAGTCACACGCATTAAGGATGATTCACACTGAACCGACACTCGCAGACCGGCACCGGACCGCACAGACCCGTACCGGACCGACATTTTGAGAGAGTATTCACATCATACCGTCGTACACAGACAGACAACTGATATGTAATAACTAAAATATGTACAGTTAGTAAGTTGCAGTTAGTATAAGTGCAATTAGTCCAGCCTAGGTTGTCTAAAACTATGTTTAAACACTTGTCTACTAAGCATCTGGCTATGATGGCAATAGCTTTAGATGAAGAAGAACAAGAAACAACAAAAGGTAAAAAACGTATTTGGGTGCATGAAATTTTAAAACGGAGAAAAGTAGATGGTGAATTTTATACATTATGTACGACTCTTGAAGATCACGAAGAAAAATTTTTTATTTATTTTAGAATGTGTTCATATCAGTTTAATATACTTTTATCAAAAATAAAAAATGATATTACTAAACAAAACACTCACTTTAGAGAAGCGATACCAGCTAAACAAAAATTGGCAGTATGTTTAAGGTGAGAAAATATAGAATTACTATAACATTATTACATGAATATTCATTATATTTTTTTCAACTCATAATTAATATTAATATAAAATAATATATTTGAACAATCGTAACAATTAAATGCAATTAAAATAAAACATACCGGAAACTGAGTATATTCTAAATACAGCTTTTATTTTTAAAAATTACAATTTAATATTTATAACTTTATAAGTAATAAAAAAAACAATAGTAATTTTTAAGGTATGAATGTTGTTAAAAAGTTACCTACGTTTGATGATGTGTCTGAATCAGAGTGGTGACTTATTGAACCGTTAGTATAATCTTGTGTGGATTGATATATTGGTTGCAACGCCGATGTATGTTGTTGTTGGTATTGTTGTTGATATTGTTGTTCATGAAGTTTTTGAGATTTTATGTGATCTAGTTCCAACTCGGAAATCACAGAAAAAACTCTTGTTTTAGCCAAATGCTGGAGATAAGGAGAAAATTGTTTCACCGTCGAACCCATATTTTGAAAAAATTGATCAATCACATTAATTTCATTTTTTTCATTTTTTTCTGTATTTGCCTTAACTTCTTCTATCTTTTCTTTTTCTATGATGTACCTCATAAAATGCGAGGACGCAGATTCTGAACTTACATGGCCTTCATTTTTTTTTCTTTTTTTGGGAGTCATAATTTTCTTTGGTGGAGGTTTACAAAATTTTGGAGATAGTTCCGATGGTGTACTATTTGTAATATTTTCTTCAGGTTGTAACGTCACAGCATTTTTTGCATTCTTATTATTATTATAACAAACATACCTGTACCCATATTATCAGTCACGAGCGTACCTTATTATTACATTGTTATGATTATCGCGCGCCAATGCAGGAATAACCGCAGTATTATGTAACTACTGTCCCCCGACCCCCACAACCCGCAGTGACCGGTACCTACACGTCGTTTGCTCACGGCCGTCGATGCCGTCCAAGGTTTATAGATAATAAAGGTTGCCTCATATAGAAAATATGAAAAAGTAGGAGTGGGAGAAATCGGACCGTGACGTCACCCGTAGGAGACATTATTTGTTTACAATAGTGAATATAGTGAAGTATATTGTTTTCACATGCGTTTTTACGAATTTTGTCATTTTTTTGCTAATGTTTAACGTTTTCAGTTTTCACAATCTATTTTGTAAATTGTTTGCGTATCGATAATTGAATTGGAATACATTTCATTTGATATCATGTCTACAAATTCAAAAAAACACTCAGGAGTATCATCTTGTGCCATAGCGACATGTAAGCATTATGCTAGCAAGATTCCTAAAGGATCAGAGTAGTTAAAAGGCTAACAGACAGGATTTTCAACAGAACTGAAATTGCACAAAAATATAAACCTGTAATTCAGTCTTATGTCAACAA
>NC_042493.1:43900655-43908675 GCF_005508785.2 Acyrthosiphon pisum
CGAAATCACTTATGGTCCAAAAAAAATAATAAGTATGCAAAATAAATAATAAATAGTAAAAATGAACACATATAGGTATTATACATCATATATATATAACCTTTATAATTTACTTTTCATTACAATTTCAACAATTTCATTAAATCCTGGCTTTTATTAGATATTAAGTCAATAACATCTTCATTATTAATACTTTGAAGTAAGTCTTTTTCAACAGACATTAAAAGAAATGTCTCTAATTTTGGTTGAGAAAGACAATTTCTTAAGCGGTTAAGAATATATTTAAGTTTTGAAAAAGTAGTTTCGCACCTAACTTGTGTACAAGAAAGTGTCAATATAAATTTATAAACTATATAAAGATGAGAATAAGCTGAAGAATGTAAGTTGTATTTGTGTAATACAGCATATACACACCTAATACAATTTTGACAAGCATTTCCTTTACCTTTTTCTGTACATATAGTATTTTCATCACTTTCAATTAAAATTTCATTTTCTTCATCACTCAGTTCTTCCATTAAATTTGAACCAGAAGCAATTTTTTTCAGTCTTGGCCATTTTAAAATAAAATCTTTAAGTTCAGTTTGAATACTGCCAGCTGTTATTTCAGGTTTGAATTTCTGAATTTTTTTACTTAAAAATTCAAATGCTGTAGTGGGTAAATTAGTATTACTGAAGTATTGTGGATTTAAGTAGGATATATCTTCATATAATTTGCCATGAGTATTAAATCGTTTTTCCAAACTGCTAATTATTTGATCATAAATCACATTGTAAACATTTATTTGATATTTTAATTTTGGATCTGTTTGAGGTTGGTCATTTGCATTTTCTCCGGACATCTTTTTCTTTTTCAGAATTCTTTTAACTGGAAATGTAGTTGCAACTTCCAAGTCTAAATCTTCTAGTTTTGAATTGGCCCATGTGATAAATTTATTTGTTACTTCAAGTATAGTATCAAATTTTCGTGACTGGGAATTAAGAGTATTTAAAGTACATTTAATCATATTATAAGCTTGAATAACATTCATACCTTTACTCTGGAGGTATAACGAAACTGGTGTTGTAGATGAAAATATTTGAAGATAAATATTTGCAGTTAATACAGTTTCATACTTAAGAAGTGAATCTCTATACATTTGAGCTTTAAATCTTATCTCTTGATTAAATTTATCACTCAAATAAATGTCATTAAGAACCTGTATAATATCTACAAATAAAGCCTCTTTAGGAAATGAATATAATCCAAAAACTTTTGTCAAACACCTATCTTTAGACCACCAACGTGTATCACCAATATTTGAAATAAACTTATATTTACTATTCTCCTCCCACTTATTCATTCGAAGGTACGATTCTCTAACAAACACTGCAATAGAGTTTAATAAACCGAATAAAGAAGTACTTTCACAAGTAACGTTAGATGTATCAATCATTACCAGATTGAGCACATGAGCATAGCACCATACATGGATTTGGTCTGGACTTACTTTATTTAGCCATGCTGAAAAACCATTATACTGTCCACGCATGTTACTCGCACCATCAGTCGAACTTCCAACACATTTTGTAACATCCAAGTTCATATCTTCCAATACTTTACATAATAGATCACATAGATTTTTACCAGTACCACATTTACAGTTCACTAATGCTATTAAACGTTCTTGTACGTCATCTGTAACAAATCTAACAACAATAGCTAATTGGTCATGAACGTTTATATCCTGTGTTGAATCAATTTGAACACTAAAAAATTCAGATTTCTTAATAATTTCTGAAAGGTTTTTCTTTAATAAAACACTAATTGCATCTATAACATAATCTGCAGTAGTTTTTGATAAAAAGGTAACAAATTTACCAGGACGTCCAGCATGTACAGCTTCTTTTCTGGATTCATACAACTTCTGACTTTGCGTAACTGCCTTGTCTACATGTTCTTTTAACAATGGGTCATATTTTGCTAATAATAATATAATTTCTAAGAAATTTCCATGGTCTAGTGATAAATCATTTAAAGTATAAGCAGCTTCTGCATTTTTTGCGCCCCTGTAACTGAGTCCACGTTTTCCAATTAATTTGATTGTATCAATAAGTCTTTGCAAAACTGATCTTCTTCTTTCATTTTCAAATCGTCTGACAGTATCAAGTCTTGATCGGATATCATTGGAGTTTATAAAAAGTAAAAATGCTTCACTACTATTTTCATGGCTAACGGATTTTTCATGTTCTTTAATTCGAGTATATGGGTTAGTACTTGAAAGTGCGGAACATCCTACTGTGAAGCGGTTGTCTTCTTTTCCAAAAGCCAAACAGAAAGAACAAAACAATGTATTATTTTCTTTACAGTAACTTAACCACTCTCTCTTAAATGCAACATTGTTGTGTACACGGTAGTATACTTTATTTGGGTTGAATAAAATATTTTCAAACGGTTGTATAGGATGAGATTTAAAAAATGTGTGTAGGTTTTTACCTTCAGGTTTCTTAAAAATATTAATATCAATTATTTCTGTTGAAACAACTATTTCATTATCTGTGTCAGTAATCTAAAACAGAACAATAAATTCCTAAGTTAAGTTCTCCCAACATAAATTGTTCAGTGTAAGAGCAATTTGAAAGACTAATTTTCTTAAAATTAAGAAACAAAATAAAATATTAAATTAATTTATACTATTATACTGTACCGTTGAGTTATCAAGTAGTGGCAAGTTAAAAGTGGATACAGATTCTATTTCATCATCTACCAATTTTCTACTTTCTGTTTCCTGATGACATTCCTGTAAAATTGATTTTGATAAATTATCTAGAATTGATTCCTTATTATCTGTGTCAGTAATCTAAAACAGAATAATAAATTCCTAAGTTAAGTTCTCCCAACATAAATTGTTCAGTGTAAGAGCAATTTGAAAGACTAATGTTCTTAAAATTAAGAAACAAAATAAAATATTTAATTTATTTATTCTATTATACTGTACCGATGAGTTATCAAGTAGTGGCAAGTTACCAGTGGATACAGATTCCATTTCATCATCTACCAATTTTCTACTTTCTGTTTCCTGATGACATTCCTGTAAAATTGATTTTGATAAATTATCTAGTTTTGATTCCTTATTATCTGTGTCAGTAATCTAAAACAGAATAATAAATTCCTAAGTTAAGTTCTCCCAACATAAATTGTTCAGTGTAAGAGCAATTTGAAAGACTAATTTTCTTAAAATTAAGAAACAAAATAAAATATTTAATTTATTTATTCTATTATACTGTACCGATGAGTTATCAAGTAGTGGCAAGTTACCAGTGGATACAGATTCCATTTCATCATCTACCAATTTTCTACTTTCTGTTTCCTGATGACATTCCTGTAAAATTGATATTGATAAATTATCTAGTTTTGATTCCTTAGTAAATAAATACAAAATATTAGGTAAGTTACATTACTTAAACAAAAAATGTAATTAAATGTATTTATACGAAATACGAACCGTGGGTAAAAGAGATTCTTGAATTTGAGGAATCTGTGCATTTTGAGATTTTAACTCAATAATTTGTGATTTTTCATTGCAATCTGAAGATGAAATCATGCTTTCATTAACTGTATTTTGAAAAAAATATAATAAATTATTATAATTTTATAAATAATAAATAAAAACTATTTACTATACCTACTGGCTACTATATTATGCATTTATTTAAATAAATATAAAGGATGAATTATTTAAAATAATAAATTAATTGACTAGTTTATTGATCATATTAATAATTAACTAAATAAACTTACCTTTTTGGGGAGGTCTAAGAAATGATATTTTTGTTTGTTTGGGATCACTCCCTGCAGCTTTTAGTTCAGCATGCCGTTTCATTCGTAACTTTTCAGCTCCACCTTTTAATTTATTTTTTATTTTTTCTTTATCCATAGCGCAGTCTTAATTACTTTTTAAATGCAATTATTGCAAATACAATGAAAACATGTGTGTAAACTTGTGTGTTGTGTAGAAGAGTACGTAGTATGTGTGAGTTCCATGAATTGTTGCCCGTTGGTCGTTGGACGATATTACGATAATTGTGGGAAAACCCATACAATAATACGGTCAATTGGAATTATATTATTTATTTTTATAAACATGCTGGCAGGACGCAGCACACAACTATTATTAACTTGGTACATCGTACAAACTGATACCCTGTATTATCGATTGACAATTTTATTCTTGAAATACAAATAACAAATACACTATACATAATACATCAGTATTATACATTATACATTACAGCTGACGCAATTATTGTTTTAACCGTGTATTTGGATCTATATTTGACTTTATCACTATCTGTCTATCTAGAAATACTAGAATACTTTTGTCCAAAAATAATAACGGCCCGCGGCCCAAATTTTACTACGCGGCCCACCGAGATTTTCTCGGTAGCTCGCCGGTTCAATCCGGGCCTGATCGGCCGATATAAAATCTGTAGTCTGCGATGTCTCTAATTGTGTATTTGTGAAACTCAGTGAAGAGGCTTCAATTTTTAAAAAGTAAGTATATTAAAACTTTGACACATTTATATAGTAGATATAATTCTAGTAATACAGTATTATAATTTACATTCTGATCAGTGGCGTACTTAGAGGGGGTGCAGGAGGTGCATTGCACCAGGGCCCTTAGCTGTTTTTTATAAATGGGGCCCTGGAGCCTCTATTCAACAAATAGCGACTGAATACTGAAACTTTTATTTTTTATCATGTAAGTTTTTAGTTGACTAAATAATGTTAATATAAATAAAAAGTAGCAGTGTCGTCAAATATTTTTGTACTGCGTTCGAGCGGCACCGACAAGTGACAACGTCAAAACAGCTGTATTGATATTATCATTGATTATAAATACAGATATTAAATTCACAATAACATTGCTCGAGCATATTGGGCTATTTTTGGAGATGACAACACTACCACTGGACGGTGCTTGCACGCGTGTGTGTGTTGACTGGTTTTATCCACGGAAATAATGCATAATGCTCTATTGTAGACATAGAGTATATTATTCTATGATTGTAGACTACGCGTTTCTTATCGTGACTCGTGAACTGTCATGTTGATTGTCACTTATTATCTTAATTCTTGTCATTTTAGTACGTGGTAGTGTGGTACTATTTATTTTTTATTTTTAATACTGTGAATTGTGAGCTGTGACCATGTCTAAAAGAGTTCCTAGTGGCTGTGAAAAACGAAAAAAGAGAAAAGAAGAACAAGAGAAAATCTTAAAACTACCCAAAATAAACAGTTTTTTTTCTAGTGCCGTTCCTTATGAAGAAAATACCATTAACAGTAATATTACACAACCAAATACAAAGCCTACTGCATTAAATGATACAACTTTAAACATAATTGAATCCTTCACAACTGAACCAGAACATAGTTCATCGAAAGGTACAAATTAAATTAAATATTTTGGTTTTTTTTTTAAATAAAACAATTTTTTATTATTAACAACATTTTTTTATTTTATTTTAAATTTCATTATATTTATCATACATTTTTATTTTAATAAACAAAATTTATAAACTATAATGTTTAATAGGTAATTTTGTGACTTCTATTTTTTGACATTTTGTTGACCTCAATTGAAATATTTTTCAAAAATATTTAAAAATATGTATAGATTTAGATATTACATTATTTATTTATAATAATATTATATAATATGTAGATTGGTTTTGGTCCTTTTTTTTCACTAACAATTAAGTTTAAGGAAAAATGAATTTCTATAAATTACTAAAAATCTGTAAATTTAATTATTATTGTAGTGATTCCAAATGTAGAGCCTAGTATAACTTTGAATGACACAACCTCAGACAAGTCAGATATCATTGAAACCTTCACTCCTGAACCAGCTCTTAGTTCATCTACAGGTACCTACAAATTAAATTTTTAACATTTTTAATGATGTGGTTAAATTTTAATATAATTGGCTTTAGAGCAGTACCTAAGAATTATCTATTATGTAAATCAAACTAATTTTTAGTTAAACAAATTTCTATCAGTATTTTTTCATTATTGTTCATAGACTTGGATTTAACCTGCCGTTATCCTTCCGATCGTGGTAAATTTAGTGACAAAGTTTTGGATGCCCAAACAAAAAGGCTAATTATGTCATTTGGACCATGTAAACCCGATATTAACTTCCCTCGTAATGATTCAAATAGGAAATTCTCAATTGAGTATTATTTTATGAACACGAAATCAGGTTTTAAAATTCCTCGAACTTGGCTGTGTTATTCCATTATATTGGACATGGTATATTGTGAAACGTGTTGGCTTTTTGCCGACCGTCTTAACAAAAATTATTATTCTAATTGGGTTGATGGAGTAAATGATTGGCAACATCTTGCCCAAAAGATATCAAAACATGAATCATCTACTCAGCATATTGAAGCCGTACAAGTAAGAAGCTTATGGAATAAAAATAAAATTATTGATGAACAGCTCGAACGACAAATTTCTGAAGAAGCAGATTTTTGGCGCAATGTTTTAGAACGAACAATAAAAATAATACTTTTTTTAACTACCGGTAATACTGCCCTTCGAGGGAAAGAAGGAAAATTTGGTGATTGTAATAAATTTGCTGAAGGCAACTTTTTAAGGACCGTTAGATTACTTGCTGACTATGATCCAGTTTTGAATAAATTAATAAGTAATGACAAAGACTGTGTAAAATATCTTAGCCACACTATTGTTAATGAATTAATTGAAATATTGTCTTCCGAAATTGTTAAAAAAATTTGCGATGAAATTAGAACTAGTCAATATTTTTCTTTAATAATGGATTCAACCCAGGATTTGACTAAAGTAGACCAATTAAGTATTATAATTAGATACGTAAAAGTTAATTACGAAGAACACAAATTTGAAATAAAAGAGTCTTTTATTGGTTTTTATGAACTCAAGCACCATACTGCAAAAGATTACGAACAACTTATTCGAAAAATTATAATAAAACTTAATTTAGATATCACAAAATGCCGGGGACAAGGATTATGACGGAGCATCAGTAATGAGTGGCAAACATAATGGTGTACAGGACAAGAGTTAAATATATTGTAACCTCTGCTACATTTGTGCATTGCTGTTCTCATAACCTAAACTTAGTTATATCTGATGCGGCAAAAAGTCACCAAAAAATAATTAATTTTTTTGATGCGGTTCAAGCAATATTCAGTTTTTTCAGTAGTAGTGGACCAAGATGGGCTTTGTTGGCTTTCAAAAGTGATATTTCTAATAAAATTCGAGCTAAAGTTTTGAAAAAAGTCTGCCCCACTAGGTGGGAGGCACGTCATGATGCTGTGTTTGCACTAAAAACTAGATTTGTTGATGTTCTAAAAGTTTTGACTCAAATTGTTCTTACAAGTTCTAAAACAAATGAAAAAAATTTGGCTGTGGGATTAAAAAAGCAAATTGAAAATAGGGAATTTGTTTTAATACTATGCTTATGGGAACCCATACTTCGAGCCCTTCAAGGAATTTCAAAACCATTACAGAATGTTAATATAACTTTAGACCAAGCGTCTAATATGCTTCGAAATGCTGTACAAACGACTCAAAAGCTCAGAAACAGTTTTGAAGATATTTTAAAAAATGCGAATGAATTATGTTTAAAATGGGGAATATCTACTTCATTTTTTAATAAACGAAACATTTTTGCAAAGAAACATTATGATGAGTTAGATGGTGACTATCGACTAAATGTCACAGAAGAAAACTTTAAAGTGAATATTTTTTTGCCAACAATTGATACAGTATTATCACAACTTATTTCACGGTTTGAAGGTACTCATGATGTTGCTGATTCATTTTGATTTTTAACTCCAACCACACTTTTAAAACTTAACGATAGCGATATAATAAAATCTTCATATGATTTTGTATTGAAGTATGAAAATGATATTACATCGGATTTCGCACGTCAACTTATTGCATTGAAAACAGTAATTATCAATAGTGAGATAAAGACTATAAAAGATTTAG
>NC_042493.1:43908725-43926242 GCF_005508785.2 Acyrthosiphon pisum
TTGTAAAAATTGAAAAAATTATGAATTATTTGATTTATTAATTATGAATTAATTCTTATACCTACTTAAATATTATTGAAATAGTTAAATAATATGTTCCAGATTCTAAAAATGTTCTAATATTAGTTCTTCTAAATGCCCTTCTTGTTCCAACTTCAAAGTCTTATCAAATCGACAAGATAACAGGAAGACGTCGTCTTGCCAAAACTTCAATAGTGGATGCTCAAAAATCATTCTTGTTACATACACACACTATTAATGATTTATATAATCAAATTCAAAAGGAAATTGAAAACTGCTACAATTTAAAGCAAACCTTGCAACCAATAGTTTGTATTGTAGGAACTGAGTATGTAAGCATAAAAGAATTTTATGTATATTATTTTAACACTTATTACAAATTTACTAATATTGTCAAAGCCATAGATACATGTTTTAAAATCATACATGTGTTTAATTTAAAGTACTCATTGCAGTGCAAGTTAGTGTAGACATTTATACAAAAATATATCTATAAAATTGACTTAAACACAGATATCAAAAATGCTTCTTTAATGTCTCTAATTTCAGATATGAGAGATTAATTAAAAAATGATAAATTAAGATTTAAAATATTTTCAATATTTAATTCTGTTAATCCTTACCACGTTGTTGAGAATTACGCTGTCGATTTGATGCATGACATTAATTTTGAAGGCATGGGAGTATAATATAATATGTGTCATATTATTTTAACTCTTTTAAAACAGAGTTATTTTAATTTATTAACTTTGAATTATCGCAAACAATGCTTCAACTATGGGAAAACTGAATTGGTAATTTATCTCCTCAATTAAAACTAATAAATTTAAAAAATTTTAATATGAAAATGTCGGCGAGAAAAATGCAATGTTTTATTCATTTTTTCCCTTTACTTGTAGGCGATTTAGTTAATTAAAATGATCCAACTTGGATATTTTTAATACATTTTATAGAAATGATAGATCTTCTCATATTGCCTAGTTATGATACTGAAACTATTTTAAAACTATAAAATGTTATTGTAAATCATAATAAAAATTATGTGGAACTGTTCAATGACACACTTAGGCCCAAACACCATTTTTTGACTCACTATTGTACAATATTATTAAAAAATCAGGACCTTTAAAATATCTATGGACATACACTTTTGAATCTAAACATAGACAACTAAAATCTTATACTAAAAATATTAACTCAAGATTAAATGTTCCACTTTCTCTTGCCACAAAATTTTCCATTCAATTTTCTGAATTAATGTGTAATTTTGATATTAATTTTTATAATTTATATACTCAAATCAGTGAAGGAACTAAAGCTAATACATGTAGGTACATATTTTGATATATTTAGTAAGTTATACTTAAGTGATGCAATTTTACTGCATAACTCGTTATGCTTTGATAAAATTTCATATTTTAATACTGTATATAAGATTAATTTTATATTAACCAATTATGATTCAAGTAATGAACTGATTGTTTATATATTACGTAAAATTGTATGTTTAAATAAAAACACTGTATATTTTTTTGTCACAAAATGAATGTTATCAGTTATGAAAATCATTTGGCAAGCTATAAAATAAGTAAAACTATGACTGATGGTTATGTTTTCAAACCAATAAATTATTTTAATGATACCCCTATTCATTTGTATGAAATTCCAATGTTCCCTAGTGAGTTTATAATAAGATTAAAACCAAAAAAATAACAAAATTAATTATTAAAAATGGAATGTTAAAATGTTTTGTATTGTATTATTATTTTTTTTTTTGTCTAAAATTTGTTATTGTATTTGTAATTTTTACACTTGTAGGTATAAATACTATTTACTAAAATTTGTTTGAACTAAATGTTCTTTTAATTGTAATATATTATTTTCAATGCTTGTAAATATTGATATTGTTTGATACTGTTTTGATACTGAATATACTTATGTAGTTTTTTTCTGCAACAATTATGTGTATATAAATTTTTTATTTGAATTTTATTTGTCCTCCATTATTCTTGTAACCTATTCTATATAATTTAAATAATGGTAAGGTTAGTTAAAATAATTCAATTACAGCATTACAGCAATGATAACAAAGAAAACAATTCCATTAAAATGATGCTAGTCCATCATAGTATTGAGTTTAATTTATAAGCTTAATTTTATTATTAATTATATAACACCATTAAATATAAGAAAAATATTCCATTAAAATGATGCTGTTCGTCATAGTATTAACTATATTGGTTAATTATTTTTAAGAGCAAATACAAATTTTTACCTTATAATTAAGACTAAAATATTTTTGAGTTTAAGATAAATATAATAGATTATAGTACTTGTTTATCATAATTTTAAGGAAGCCATATCATTGTATCGAAATAAAACATCATATAATTAACGTGTAGTCGATTTAATTAATTTAAAAGATTCTATATTCATAACTTAATGAGTGAATTTCATAGGTTCCAAATCATACCCGTTTTCCATTAAATTTATAGTCGTTTTTCATTAATAATAAAACATTTTTCTCTGGGTGATTAGTTGAACTGTGTTCAATGTATGTTCTAAGGTCGCGTTATAAACCGTCCATTGGTCTATATTATTAGACAGTGCATAGTTGGTCCAACCGTCTATATTAGACAGTGCATAGTTGGTCCAACCGTCTATATTAGACAGTGCATAATTGGTCCGATCGTCTTTAATTAACGGCTCCTGTTTGGTGCACTAAGTTAAAAATTAAGGATGATTCACACTGAACCGACACTCGCAGACCGGCACCGGGCCGCACAGACCCGTACCGGACCGACATTTTGAGAGAGTATTCACATCATACCGTCGTACACAGACAGACAACTGATATGTAATAACTAAAATATGTACAGTTAGTAAGTTGCAGTTAGTATAAGTGCAATTAGTCCAGCCTAGGTTGTCTAAAACTATGTTTAAACACTTGTCTACTAAGCATCTGGCTATGATGGCAATAGCTTTAGATGAAGAAGAACAAGAAACAACAAAAGGTAAAAAACGTATTTGGGTGCATGAAATTTTAAAACGGAGAAAAGTAGATGGTGAATTTTATACATTATGTACGACTCTTGAAGATCACGAAGAAAAATTTTTTATTTATTTTAGAATGTGTTCATATCAGTTTAATATACTTTTATCAAAAATAAAAAATGATATTACTAAACAAAACACTCACTTTAGAGAAGCGATACCAGCTAAACAAAAATTGGCAGTATGTTTAAGGTGAGAAAATATAGAATTACTAATACATTATTACATGAATATTCATTATATTTTTTTCAACTCATAATTAATATTAATATAAAATAATATATTTGAACAATCGTAACAATTAAATGCAATTAAAATAAAACATACCGGAAACTGAGTATATTCTAAATACAGCTTTTATTTTTAAAAATTACAATTTAATATTTATAACTTTATAAGTAATAAAAAAAACAATAGTAATTTTTAAGGTATGAATGTTGTTAAAAAGTTACCTACGTTTGATGATGTGTCTGAATCAGAGTGGTGACTTATTGAACCGTTAGTATAATCTTGTGTGGATTGATATATTGGTTGCAACGCCGATGTATGTTGTTGTTGGTATTGTTGTTGATATTGTTGTTCATGAAGTTTTTGAGATTTTATATGATCTAGTTCCAACTCGGAAATCACAGAAAAAACTCTTGTTTTAGCCAAATGCTGGAGATAAGGAGAAAATTGTTTCACCGTCGAACCCATATTTTGAAAAAGTTGATCAATCACATTAATTTCATTTTTTTCATTTTTTTCTGTATTTGCCTTAACTTCTTCTATCTTTTCTTTTTCTATGATGTACCTCATCAAATGCGAGGACGCAGATGCGTCGCAAATGCGATGAACTTACATGGCCTTCATTTTTTTTTCATTTTTTGGGAGTCATAATTTTCTTTGGTGGAGGTTTACAAAATTTTGGAGATAGTTCCGATGGTGTACTATTTGTAATATTTTCCTCAGGTGAAATAATACTTTCCATTGTGATGTTGCCAGATTTATTTATTTCGTTTTTAGAATAATTTAATTCGTTTTCTGAATCGGAACTACTTTTTTCTTCGTCACTTTTAGTATCAACTGAGAATACTGTTTCTCTTTCCTTCATGTACCTACGGTTTCAAAAATTCCATCTCCAATTCGTATTTCCATTTTTTAACATTTTTGGCTTTTTGACCGGACACTGTTGCACTTTTTTTAATAGCTCTTCTGTAAGCGTCCCTTAAATTTGCCCATGACTTTTTACATTCTTGTGCTTAAAAAAAATATCAGAATCGTATCGTTATTCTATCTACTGAGTCCAAAATTCGTTATGAGTTAAAATTTTTATAAAACTCATCAAAATTATTGATTTAATATTTATTTAATAAATTAAAATAAAATATATTTTATAACTTTTTTTTTTTTTATAGATTTTTAGCGACAGGAGATTCCTATCAAACTATTGCTTTTAGTTTTCGATTGGGGCATTCAACAGTTCATTCAATTGTAGTAGAAGTGTGTACAGCCATTATAAAACAATTATTAAAAGAATACATACCAGAACCAAAAAAAGAAAATTGGGAGCAGATATCTAATGATTTCTGGGAAATTTGGAACTTCCCAAACTGTATAGGAGCGTTAGATGGTAAACACGTTGTTATAGAAGCACCTCCAAATAGCGGATCTATGTATTATAATTATAAAAAAACATTTTCCATAGTTTTAATGGCATTAGTTGATGCACACTATAAATTTATTGCAGTCGATATCGGGGCTTACGGAAGAAATAGTGACGGTGGTATTTTTTCAAATTCTAATTTCGGAAAAGCACTTGAACGAAACAAATTAAATATACCTGATGGAAAACCACTTCCGGGAACTAGTGAAAAAACCCCGTTTACAATAATTGGCGACGAAGCATTTCCCCTAAAAACATATTTATTGAGACCATACCCGGGTCCTCAAATGTATGCTGATAATACTAAAAGAAAATTTAATGACCGTCTCTCTAGAGCAAGGAAAGTTGTAGAAGATACTTTTGGACAGCTTACTCAAAAATTTCGTATTTATTCAAGAAGAATGAAAATATTACCGAAAAATGCTGACAAAATTATCATGACTACTTGTATTTTACATAATTTTATAAAACAACATGGAAATATTGGAAATAGCACTCAATTATCAAAATCTATATTAATAGATACAGTTCATAATATAATTCCAATTCCAAGACAAGGAGGGAGTGCTAATAGAGATGCATTTGAAGTTAGAGAAAAAGTTAAAGACTTCATTTGTTCACCTTTAGGACAACTGCCATGGGAATAAGTTATTTTAAAAATCGTTGAATGCAAATCCGTTTAGTAAGGAATTAAAATAAATATAATTTTTAAGCTTTTTTTTTACTTAAATTTAAATGTATTATCATAAATATTTATCTATAGGTACATTGGTTTTAAGTTTTTTCATTATAAAATTACTCAAAATATATAACTATATAACTTTTAATAAACAAGAATCTTATTTTAAATAAATGTTAATTAACTTTAGAAGTATAGGAGTGTTACTTACTTGGCTGATTCATTTCTTGTCCAATTTCCTTCCATATTGATTCCTTAAATGAATAGTCACTATACTTTTTGTGACTTAAATCATATAAGCAATTCCTAGCTCTAACTAGCTCAATTAAAACTTCATTGTCCATTTTTTAAAAATAGTTGTAGACTTGACTAATAAAATACGTAGGTACTAGGTTCAAGGTTATTAACATACTGAATCAATATTGTGATAAATATAATAATTTAATATTATATTATATTTTTATATTCTATTTTAGTAGATGAACGTCGTTATCGCCTTCATACCCCAACCCTCCTCGCCCAGACGACAACCGTGCAGACACGACATGCACCGACAAAACATTATTTAATAGAATGTTTGTCGGTACGGCACGGTGTGGTTAGTGTCTGCGCGGTGACGGTCTGTTAAGTGTAAATTGGAATATTATTTTATATTAATTAATAATTTGTCGGTCCGGTACGGGTCTGTGCGGTCCGGTGCCGGTCTGCTAGTGTCGGTTCAGTGTGAATCATCCTTTAACCGTGCATATTCTGTGTACCTGTTCACATCTACACCAATTACCAATTATATAGTATAATGCATTCAAATACCTATTATAGAGGTTCACGCACAAAGGGATACTAGGTATGTAGGTAGCTTATTATATATGATGTAATTCAGCATCACTAATGTCTGTTATACAGATGAATTTTTATCCATTTTAAATAAAATAGGTTACTATTACATTAACCTATGTTTATAATAAAATACTCACTGCAGATAGTCTTAAACTGTAAAACAAACCTTTAAGGCACAATATATATATTAGGAATATATTATTAGGAAAAACACTATCAACTTCTGATTTTCAAATGGTAACCTATACTTTTAATTTCATAAATTAATAAAGCTATTTTTTTTATGAATTATCACGTTTAAATTTTCATTTTTCATTAATCCGTCGATGAGATATAACTCCTCAAAGTTGGGTAGTTTTGGCAGGTGTTTGTGTGTTAATGTGTTATACCTAGTCGGTAGATACCGCAGCAATTTGGATATTTATGCCCCAGAGTAATAGATATTACACTTTTCAAATCATTTCAAGTACAGTAAGCTTATAATTTGTGCCCCTAAATGTATTGTAAAATGCCCATTTAGCAGGGCGTCCACCGTTCGCCCCACTAAAAGTGATTGCGGCACTGCTGCACTTCTCATAATAATACTTATGAATTATAAAGACCAGAAGCTAAAAGTAATAAACTCGATATCGGTCGAACCCAAAGTATAATAGCGATAACCATTGTACCTACCTACTCGCTACAATAACTTATTGACATATTATAAGTAATTGGACCATTACTGTCACATATTCACGTATTACACATTTACACACGTGTAATCCCCACGACCCCGCTACATACCAGGTCCTGTCTGATCATCATCGAAGGAAACAGTGTTGTCTGATTAGGCTGATTTTTGATTACCATAGATTACTCATAGATAAGTCTATTAATATCTATGATAATGTGGAGTATCGCTTGCTATGATCATAGAACAATATAGAAGCGAAACTCGATCAGCTGATGGGTGAAGTGTTTACCTATGATCTGAAGTCCGAACAATGAAACTGTTTCCGTAACACTGACATGATGTTATACCCGTATTGAAAAACCGTTTCCGCCTAATAGGCAGGGTATTCTGCGCGGGGTCGGGTTGTTTCCACTGTTTACTTTTATCATATATTACGTATGCCACGCCGTGTTCAAGGTTACAATCGCCCGATTCGGCCAATTCACGGAGTTTCATAACCCTGCTATGATCGTACTCCGTGCTGATATCATAGTTACATGATTACATGATATGGATGTATCATTTAAAGTATTTGGCACAATTAAATTATGAATTATTTCTTATAATCTTACAACCTTAAAATAATAAATATAACCTAATAAACGTTTATCTATTCAACGTATTTTCATGTACTTAACGATAACCTGGTAATAGGTATACTTATGAACCATGATAATATTATAGATAATCGTGGAAATCGTGCACAGAACAAAATTAACAATACAAATAACAGCTGATATGATTAGTGACAAGACGTGATAGTCCAATAATCCAATTACTTATAATCACGGCTATAGTATGGTTGCCCATCGACGTATGATTCTCATACTTGAAAAGTGTCTACCGAAATGAATTTCTATAATCAGTATTAAAGTTTATTTACCCATCAGCGCCGAGAATTTTTATTTTTTTATCTTTGTATTTTTTTCGACATAAATAGGTTTATATACCATACATTGACGTAACAAAACCAAAAAAAAAAAGTTTACATACGCTAAGTCTGAGCTTTAGCATGTCACCATATGGGTACACTCGGCTATTACCCAATTTTTTTTTTAATTAAAATATTGTATTGAAATTATAACTATTTTATTTTTTTTCACTTAATATGTTTGTATTTTATTCCAAATTCCAAAGTTATATCTTATATATAAATAAATAGTACAATAGAATATTTAAATAAAACATCTATCAATAATAATTATAATATTATTTACTATGATATGAAGCAAAGCACATTACACATAACCCAACATTGCATTTTAAACACTGTGTACGTCCTTTTGACATACAATTGTCAGCCGCACATCTTCTCCTCATACCATTGGCTACTGGTATTATTAGATGATCTCTCCCATCATACCGTGCAGCATCAGGAATTTTAGCTGCAGGTCTTGGTCGTTTTGGCAAATTTCTGTAGGTAATCAAATATGTCTTCACGATATCGCGTCTGAATTCAAGTTGAGATAGATTTCCACCAGATTTTTTGTGAAGAATCCAAGCATTTTGTATTGATACATCAATAAGCCAAGTAAACAAACACCACCACCATTTTTTCCCCGCAAACCAATTCTATATCTGTTTACATTCTCGTCCATTAAATCAGTACCACCCATAAATTGATTATATTGATCAATACAAAGGGGTCGCTGAACAACTATGTTTTTTTTTTGTTTTCTGGAAAATAGTTTGACTCCTGATGTGGGAATACTTCCAAAACACGTAGAAGCTACTGTTATGACAGAATTGTCTAACCACCTTGAATAATGTATTCCATTATTTTTGTCCAATATATATTCAAAAGTTCCTCTATCTTTTTTTTCCAAGCTGTTTTTTTCCGTAAGTTTTATATTTTTTGGTAAGCGATTAACACGTATCGTTCCAGTACCATTGTAACCATTTGCTGACAAAAACCGTAAAAGTGTTTGATTAGTAAATAAATTATCAAAAAAAAACTTGTATGGTAAATTAATTTTTTCAGTTGGAAATTCTTTCAGCATTTCGTAAAATGGAGCAGTGCATTTGCCAAAGTATAATTGAATTTCAGGGGTTGTATTCGGATTATTACCCTGATAAAAATCAAAATTAACAAGGTAACCTGAAGCTGTATTTATACACCATGCTTTAAAACCAAACCGTATTGGCTTTCCTCTAATGAACTGCTTACAAGAATGCCGTCCAAAATATTTAATCATGCTCTCGTCATAATTTAGTTCTTGTTCAGGAACAAAGTGTTTTAAAAAACGATTTTTTAAAAGATTTTTTAAAGGCTTTAACTTATAATATTTATCAGCATTTATATTGGAGTTATCTGCACAATGCAGTATACGACAAATTTCTTCAAATCTATCGCAACGCATACAATCCCGTACCATTATATTTTGCATATCAGGAGAAGTATCCCAATAAAAGCGACGCCCAGGCAATGTATTATAGCCAGATAAAATCAATATACCAACAAAACATTTTATTTCGTCTGTAGACAAATTAGTATTTGTAAAACCTCTATAAACTGCATAGTTCAATGATTCATTTATGAGCAACTTAATTACTTCGTCATCAAAAAAAAGCTCAAAAAGATGAGTGGGTGACATTCCAGGATAAAATGAATAATTAGGTTTTGGAAAAGTACCATTGAATTCTAGATTACCTCGAATCCATTGTGGCTGTTCAACGGTTGGAAATGTAAAGTCTTTATGTGTGAACGGAAGATTAGGAATACATTCTTGATCTTCATTTATTGAAAAACCGCCCACTCGTTGTCCATTTGTAAATTCGATTTCCGCAGATGCTTGTAATTGCCGGCCACATAAATTGTCTACTAGTCCTCCATCTTCGTCACCAGAATCTTCATCGGTTATTTCATTTGGGTCAGGAGGTTCAATGTATATATTTACTGCATCCAAATCGTCAAAATCATCTATATTAGATAATATATTAGAATCCATTCTAACTATACCTAATAAATTATAATACACGCTGATCATCGGGTTGCGTGCGTCTAGTGTGCAACTAATAAACGCATGCGTTCAAAACGGAGCGTTTTTAAAACGCGCGTTCGCTTGCGTCTAAAACGCATAGTGTGAAACCATCTTAATAGGCGATAAGCCCGCATAATATTTGACATGACGCGTGTTTCAATATAGTTTATTCTATATTAGATAAAATGTTTATTTTTATTATTTTAAATTTGGCGAACTAGGTCTTTCCCTGTGACTATTTAGTGCGTTTATCTGAATTCTGAATGCATTTATATTTTGGTTACATATTACGATCGCTATCCGCTTGTCGTTTTCATTACAAAAGTTAACAACCCGCGTTTACGTTAGTCTATCGTTCATTTTACATGATCAGTGCATTCAAACTTATTTCAAAGTTTTTAAAAACTTAACAATGGAAAGTAAAAAGTTATTCAACATTTTCAATAACAAAAATAAGTCCACAACTACAAGTTCTACAGTTTCTACAAAAATAGATGTTGATCAAAATATATCGGTTTCTATCACTACTGCTACCAACACCAATAATGTCAACAGTGATGATGAATCTAATACCAATCATACCACAAGTGGATACTTAGATCTTGGCGATTTAAATTCCGGGTCTATGAGCCCAATTTTAAAAGTAAGTACTTTTTTCAAATTCCCTTTTCTTATTGTATTGATCATAATTTATATTTAAGTATTTTTAATTTTCAAGTTGTAATTACTAATTGTGTAAGTAGTTAATTACTTCAATGTTTCTAAGTATTTCCAAAAACTAAATTTGGACAACAAAACAGATCATTTTCGAGTACCCACTAAAAAAAATTTCCATGGATTGAGTATAGCATTAAAAATGATTTCATTTTTTGTTACGCTTGTCGCTTATTTTCAAATGACTCTGGCCATGCTGAACAAACATTTATTAGTATTAGATTTAATAATTGGAAAAAAGTAAGTTTTTAATAATAAGTTTTAGATTTTAGAATTCTATACAATTAACTTTATATCTGGGTATACACTGTATTTCTGTATGTTCTGCAATACATCGCTACTTATTATTTCTTAACCATTAATGAATTTTTATTTTATTGTTTTAGTTAAGTAATTATATAGATTCAAAGGTTAATTGTACGAGCTTTCTGTAAACAGAGGTTTGTACTTCTAAATATGTTTAAATACGTTTAAATATTCTTATTTTAAAAATATAAAACACATTTTAGGAAATTTTATAAATTTGATGTAATATTTGCAAATCATTTTTATTCCAAAACCAACTATATAAGTTGGTTTGTGCAGAACACTATTATAGTGAAGAAGTTAAGAATTTGGAGTATTTGCTGTAATGATGGATGAAGCAAGGTAAACATTTAACTTAGTGATAGTTTATATACCCTAAAAAACAATTATGTATATATTTATATACTTTCTAAATATTTCAATAAAGAGCAGCTTTCTTTTTGCATAAGATGTATTAAAAATTTAGATGTTGTTAAACGATTTTTAACTTTTCTAAATGTATCAGAAAAACAAGATGCTAAAACTATTATATTCAATTATTTGGATGTAAGTAGCATCGCTCAAATAGTCAAATACCAATAGTCACACAGTCATACGACATAGCTAGCGTGATGTCGGGCTGATTTAATGGTGCGCAACAAAAAGTAAAGTTGAGACACCCATGTGCCATCTATACTCACTAGCTGTATGGCACATAGGGTCAATTTAATTGTAATTGACATGTGCAAGATAGTTAAGGTAAGGAAAAATACTTTTCATTATTTTAAACTTATCATAACTTTTTTATTAGGTATGTAAATTTTTAGGAAACCCGATATACGTTCAATTGTCTTAAATCCATATATATTCATTTTTCTATGTTAAGAAAAACTTCAAGTTTAAAGAAATTCAAAAACAACTAGGTTTGAAAAAAATATCTATCACCGCAATAAGTGATACACGTTGGAATTGCAGATTCAAAAATTGTACTTCAGTTAAACATAATTTTAAAGCTATAATTGAAGCTTTAAAAGAAAAAATTGAGAATTCTAATGATCGAGATGTTTCCCAGGCCTTAGGCAAATATTAAAATTTAAGTTAAATTTGTTTTTATTTACTCATACTCATACCTATTAAACATTTTATTTTTTTATTATGAACTAAACGGTGAATTGTAATTATACAGTAACAATTAATTGATTAGTAATAATTTTGTAATAGGAATTTTATCTATAATGAATACGGTTTCATTTATTTTTCACCTCATTATCTTGGAAGATAAATTGCAAGTTAGCAATATTCTTAGCATTCAGTTGAAACAAAAAACAGCTACACTGGGCAAAGCTGGCCTAGTTATTGAAGGTGTAATAAAAACATTTGAAGAGAAACGTTCAGATAAGTGTTTTTCTGAAGTATGGTCTACTGTTGAAATGTTTGCTGAAGTTCATGGTATTGAAACACCTATAAAAGGTTAGAATAAAAATATTTTAATTATTGATATGAAGTATATTATTTAAAATTGCTGTTGATTTCAGATTGTACTGCTAAGAGATTAAAAAGAGAACCGAATCATTTGAAGGATTTCCATGTATCATCAACCACAAGCACTGAACTAATGAAAATGAAAAACACTGGCGAATAATTTATTTCAAATTAATTGCTACTATTGTTACATACAATAAAAAAAGATTTTCCACAGAAAGCCTAAAAATGGGAACAGCAGTTTATAATTTTATGAAGTTAAATTATGATGATAGCACTTGTTTCATTGAAAATTATAAAGTAAGGATAAATTATTAACATGAGATGTATTCAATTTAATATAAAAATAATTTCTTTTCTCATAGGAGTTGTTCAATATTGACTTAAATGCTCTGAAAATTGAAATGATAGTGGTAAACAATTGTGTCCTTCGATCAAGCATAGAATTACAGATTGATTTTGATCAAATAAAAGAAATGGTACAATCTAAAATGTATACTTTGTTGAAAGTGGTTCTTTCAATTCCTGTTAGTTCAGCTACGTGTGAGCGTTCTTTCTCCAGTATGAGAAGAATTAAAAATTGGTTGCGCACATCGATGGACCAGGAGCGATTTTCGAGTTTGGCAATAATAAACATTGAAAGAGAAGTAGCAAATCAGCTTAAAGCTGAGGATATACTAATTGAGTATGCTAAGACCAATAAAAGGTTACAATTATAATTTGTTGTTTGTTTATTTTGATTGATATATAGGTATATTAAAATAAATTAATAAATGTATTACTATGTTGTTAATATTATGTTATTATATTATAAGTCACACCCTCACTTTAAATTTGAGGTAGGTCGACCGTAATAGTGAAGATAAAAAAAATTAATCGGATTATGAAGTAATATTATAAGGTAAGATAATATGAATGTTGTTTGGTGGGGGGTGTGGGGGGCAAAGCCCCCACGGGTCTGCTTGCTCTTAATATATTCAGCCCCCCCAAGTCAAAAGTTGAAGTTGCGCCTATGAATGGTACGGTAAAAGTAAGAATACCGATGAAACCTAGGTTTTAATAGTAAATGACTGCTGTACTTCACAGTTTCCTATTTTGGGGATTGATATTATAGTTATCAAACGCGATTTAGGCAATGACCATTATTGTGATTATAGGCGTGATTTAGAATTTCAATAGATAGGTTGGGACGTGGTAAGCAAGTATAAACATTTGATTATAGTAAGAACGGTATTTTATTTATTGTGGACTGTATAATTAAATCTTTATTTAACACTAGCCTAAGCGAAAACGCGTTGCGCACCAGTAGTGTGCTTTCCGTGGCATGGTTCGAACTGACTGCGATCGATCTCCGCGAAATCTTATCTGTTCATACCGATACCAACACTATCGCACCTCGGAAACCGCACACTGTCACGCAACAAGATATATTAATTGTAAAATCAAATTTCAACCTTGGTAAAATAGTCGGCGTCCGTATGTATTCGCCCCTGAAACGCAATTTTTAAATCGTTAGATTGAGCTCCTCTACTTAATTTTTCCCAATTCGAGCACTGCGTGTACGGTTGTGCGAAGTATAGAATGGGATTGACCCATCGAGGAACGCTGATGGACAAGTGTTCTTCAGACGAGCAACTAGCTACCATCGGAAGTCAATAAGCTAAATAGTAACAACTCCCTAGCTAAACAGTTTAATTAAATTGATTATTTGGACTTAAAATATTTTAATGTAACATAATAATATTTTTGAGTAATAATAAATACAAAGTATGCTATCATCTTCGTGATTTATTTCAAATACCTTCATCAACTCAACTGTACTTGTTTGGCACGTTACAAATGTTTAGTGTACCAGGTGTTAGCTTTCGATTTCATGGGATCAGTTTCTTTGCGGTGTAATATTTTTCTTCCCAGCAAAATTCTATTCACATCATCAAGTGAACAAGATTTGAATAATTTTTTTTTTGAAGATTATCCCCGTGATTTGAACCAAGTGAAATATTTATAAGTCAAAATTATTTTTTATATTATCACTGGATGTCTTTCTAATGTTAATGTGATCGCGGGGTATGTAAAGTGACAATCCGCCGTCAATGCGATTGGATGGCGCTGATCGACGTCTAACGTAGTGGCATTTTTCAATCGTCCTCCTACACGTACAATATTATTTTCGTCTAAAAACGGACATAGTCGGAATAATTTACTCGATACGGCTACCTTATTTAAATTAATCAAATCTTGGATTTCACGCGCAAAGGCTTCCCTTTGAATACATTTTATTATAGATATCCGTGCTTTGTTAATTTCTTCGATACTTAGCACACCGTCGAGTTTTGAATTTTTATGCGGCAGGTTATAACAAAAACGTAAACAATACGCTACGACGCGCAATAATCTATTTAAAGACGAGTATCGGTTTATCAGTGACGGATATTGCGGTCTTGCGTCGAACGTAGCTAAGGTCACTGACCGAGCTTCAGGTATTTCTAAATTTAGAATATTTTCGTTTTTATTCGATTTAGGCCAGTTTTTTTCATCGTTTACCAACCAATCAGGACCATACCACTACAACGGTGTATTGGTTATTTTGGACGGACAACAACCTCGAGAAATAATGTCAGCTGGATTGTCTTTCGTGTCAACATGATTCCAATCAGCTACCGACGTTTTTTCTTGTATCTCTCCCACGCGATGGGTAACGAATGTACGCCGCCATTTTGTTGACTGAGAAGTTATCCACGCTAACACTATATTCGAATCAGACCAAAAATATTTTTTGCTGACGTCTAGTTGTATTTTTGGAATAACTCTACTTGCTAGTCTCACCAGTAGTATCGCGGCGCATAGCTCTAATCGCGGTAGCGATACGACCTTGAGTGGTGCGACCTTTGATTTTGCGCATATCAGCTTGGACGTGTGTACGCCATCTGAATTTGTGTTACGTAAAAATAAGCAACACCCATAAGCTTCAATGCTTGCATCGGCGAAACCATGAATTTGAATATTAATTATGTTACAGTCACCCTTAATTTTTCGTGGTACAACCAATTCATTTAATGACATTAACGAAGTTCTATACTCTTTCCATTCGTCCTGAATACTATTTGGAAGTGGTTCGTCCCATTGCACTTTCAACAGCCATAGCCGTTGCAAAATTAATTTAGCGCGAACAATAGCTGGTCCGATCAATCCAAGAGGGTCGAACAAACACGATATCTTTGACAGAATTTCGCGTTTCGTAATTTATTTACTGTCTTTGAAGTGTTCTTCGTGTACTTTGAATTTTAACGTGTCCGAATCGGAACTCCAATATAATCCGAGTATTTTTATTATCGAATTATTAATAGCTTCGTGTGTGGCGATATTTTTACCATCATTAACATCTGTCGACAAGTCAGAAATTAAATTAATTTTATTTGACGTCCATTTTCGTAATTCTAATCCCGCCGATCCCAAAACTTCAATGAGTCCGTCACGTAGTTGTATCGCTGTTTCTAAAGTGTCAGCACCACCTAAGAGGTCGTCCATATAAAAATCGTTTGTTATCTCGGATCAGGTGTTAGCTTTCGATTTCATGGGATCAGTTTCTTTGCGGTGTAATATTTTTCTTCCCAGCAAAATTCTATTCACATCATCAAGTGAACAAGATTTCAATAATTTTTTTTTGAAGATTATCTCCGTGATTTGAACCAAGTGAAATATTTATAAGTCAAAATTATTTTTTTATATTATCACTGGATGTCTTTCTAATGTTAATGTGATGATCGATAGTAGGAATTTGTTGACCAATGTAAAAGACCATCTTTTGGACAAATGAACCAAATGAACTTGATAGGTACTTTCAAGAGAGTCTCTACGACGTATTATGCTGCAATGAGGGTGTATTGTTTTGTAACTGAAGCAAAAGCATGGCATGACGGGTTGCTTGAACTTACACTACACTACACTTTAAACAGTGTTTGGAAATCTAAAAAATTGAGCAATAATATTTAATTTTAAATACTAAGAAAACAGTATTATTATTATTAGGATCCAAGTTTTTATAGTTATCATCCAATTGTTTAGTGTTGGTACAATAGATTTTTTTTCATTTTTATCAACAAAGTACATTGTAGAGAGAACTTTAAGACAATCAGACCAAGGTTTGTGATAAGGCGATTGCCTTTTTTATAGCTGTTCGATAGACTTTTCCATCCAAACCTCTATCAAAACTCCCATCGAATGAGTCAAATAGCTTATAAAAAAAAAATCATTTCTAATAAAAGATTCTATTAGGTTTTTAGCTGCAGACAGAATTTGGAAAGATTAAATTATTTATTGCCTAGAACGTATATTATATTGTTTATTGTTGTTTATTTCACCGAAAAGATAATGTGCCCCACTGAACCGGTTTGTGTGGGGGGCCACACGCATATAAACAGTTTATATTTGGTGTAATCAAATGAACAAGAATAAGGACATTACATGCTAAAAACTGAAAGGTGGATGACACATGCCGTGAAAATACAGAGTTGCACATTTAACTTTCATTTTTAATATTTTTTCTGGTACTACATGTCGATCAGTGAGTCTGGGCAACATTTTGCAATCAGGTAAAGCACTATCAACATTATATAACTCTTGAATATGTTACCATCTTACACGTCCTATGTTGCCATCCATGGAGTATATTAAATCTTTGGTTAACAAGTTATTTTGGGTGCACTTAATTAAAAGAGGTACGTAAAAAATATGAATTATCTGAACTCGCTCGTTGTCAAGTTAAATTTCATATATTTTATCTTTATATTCTTAATTTTGTTTAATTAAAACTTTTCTTGTCTTTGCTTTAAGAAGTTTTATTGCACCTTAGTAGTATGTATATACCAGTCCTGGCACACTTCATATTATATCAATAAAAGATCACAAAGAAAACAATGTGCAAAAAGATCAGAAAATTGAAATGCAATAATAATTAAAATATTTTTCGCAAAACTTATGAAATGCAATAATAATTAAAATATTTTCCGCAAAACTTAATTATTAAAAATAAAAATCGAAATGCAATAATAATTAAAATATTTTTCGCAAAACTTATGATATTAATAATTAAAAATTGAAATGCCAT
>NC_042493.1:43926342-43927449 GCF_005508785.2 Acyrthosiphon pisum
GATCCCCCCAAAATATTTTTAAGAAAATCTAAATGCAATAATTATTAAAATATTTTCCGCAAAACTTAATAATTAAAAATAAAAATTGAAATGCAATAATAATTAAAATATTTTTTGCAAAATCACCCCAAAATATTTTTTTCAAAATCGAAATTCAATAATAATTAAAATATTTTTTCACAAATCTAATTGCAATAATAATTAAAATATTGTTCACAAAACTTATGATATTAATAATTAAAAATTGAAATGCCATGATCCGCCCAAAATATTTTTCTAAAAATCCAATTGCAATAATAATTAAAATATTTTTTAATATAATTGTTCTATTAAAAATAAAAATCTAAATGCAAAAAATGTATTAAAAAGAAATTGATATTTAACACTCACCCAAATGGGGACATGTTATTATTATATATTTTTCTAATATTTTTGATTTTGATTTCTAATTAGTGTATTGAGATTTTTATTTTTTAATAGAATTGTTCTCAATTGATCTAACTACTACTTTCTCAGTGTAATCGAATTGTTACATACTCTGATAATATATTTTTATTGCATTTCGATTCTCCGATCCTTTGCACACAATGCTTCAGATTTTAAAAGTTATACAATTTTTAAAACATTACTTATACACAATTTTGCTTTAGATTTTAAAAGTTATACAAATTTTTTTTAAAAAACAGAGATTTAAATTATATGTGTTGAGGTGTTGTGAAAATTGAGTTGCTGAGCCAATGGAAAAATTGTTGAGTTGTTGAGGTGTTGTGAAAGTTGAGTTGCTGAGCCAATGGAAAAATTGTTGAGTTGTTGAGGTGTTGGAAAGTGTTTGAGTTGTTGAAACATAGATTTTGAGATTTGATCTTAATATCTCAGAAGTTAGGATTGCTGGAAAACTTGAACATTGCTTGTAAAATATATTGGTGATAAATAATATTATTAATTAACATGTTCCTGAAAATATATTACATTATTAGTGTTATATTCCAATTTGCTAGATACTAAATAAAGAATTGAGTTTGTTGAATATTTTTTTATATTTAAATGAATCTGCAATGAATTCATAATAATAATTTGGAAACTAATAAAGTTAAACTCTATCTACCA
>NC_042493.1:43927499-43937466 GCF_005508785.2 Acyrthosiphon pisum
AAATGTAATATATATTAGTAGTATATGGGTCACTCTGGCACACTTTCATTCGAATGCAATATTTCCTAAAATATTTTCATAGAAAATTGAAATGCAATATTCCTTTAATTATTTTGCAAATCGTGAAACGCAATAATTATTAAAATATTTTTCATAGAAATTGAAATGCAATATTCCTTTAATTATTTTGCAAATCGTGAAACGCAATAATTATTAAAATATTTTTCAAAAATCTGAAATGCAAAATCCGCAAAATATTTTTTAATAGAATTGTTCTATCAAAAATAAAAATCGAAATAGCATATTTAATTGCAAAATGTATTAAAAAGAAATTGAAAAAATTAATTTAAAAATTAAAAATATAATAAATAATGGCAAATAGAAATTCTATAAGCATATTAGAAAATATGAAAGTCTCTGAGCTTAAGTCATATAGGTACGAAAAAAGTCGAACCATACTTTCAACTACCCTAAACAATTTTGTCTTAGGATTTTAAAAGTTAAACAATTTTTAAAATATTTTTATACACAATTTTGCCTTAGGATTTTAAGAGTTATACAGTTTTTAAAATATTCCATAGAGATTTTGTTTCTGTTGAGATGTCGATTCCTGTTGAGTTGCTGAGCCAATGGAAAAATTGTTGAGTTGTTGAGGTGTTGGAAAGTGTTTGAGTTGTTGAAACATAGATTTTGAGATTTGATCTTAATATCTCAGAAGTTAGGATTGCTGGAAAACTTGAACATTGCTTGTAAAATATATTGGTGATAAATAATATTATTAATTAACATGTTCCTGAAAATATATTACATTATTAGGTGTTATATTCCAATTTGCTAGATACTAAATAAAGAAATTGAGTTTGTTGAATATTTTTTTTATATTTAAATGAATCTGCAATGAATTCAATAAATAATAATTTGGAAACTAATAAAGTTAAAACTCTATCTAACCAAGATTTGTGTGATGGATTCGTGAGTAATTTTAGTACTATATTTTCTTTTGACAATAATAATATAGAAGTAATAGGAACTTTAGAGAAACCTTGGTTTAAAGCTAAAGATTTATTGAAGATATTAGGTTATAGTGAGAATAAAAGTTCTATGGATACATATATTTATACTAAAATTCCTGACAAATATAAGAATTACAGATCGGAGTAGCATAATCGGAGTATGCCACCTCTCATCTCCTATAACAAATAAAGATAAAGAAATATTTATTTCAGAATCAGGATTATACAGACTTGTAATGAGATCAAACAAACCTAATGCAGAACCATTTCAGGACTTTGTACAGGATGTATTAATACCAAATATCAGAAAACAAATTGTGAACAATATAAAGAATGAAAATAATTCTTTAAGAAATGATATGAACATAATTATAAAACAAAATAATAATTTACTTTCACAAAATACACTAGCTCTTCAAAGGCTTGAAGAAACTAGAGATCAATTAGATGGTATACATTCCAAACTTGACAAAGTCCTGCCAGATCGAAATGTCGATCCAACCGATAAAGAACTAAAACACTATTACATTCTATTTAAAAGGAAAGATTTTTTAAATGAATACATGTTTGTAAGAGGACAGGAAAAATATATAAAAACTAGAAAGAATTTATATAAGACAGAATTCGACATAATTATAGATTCAAAGAAAAATCCTAACCCCATAGATTTAATGAATAGACTTAAAGATTTTGTAAAAAGAAATTGTTCTGGTATTATAGATAATTTTAAATGTTCAGATTCCTACAATACATTATCTTATACTGAAAAACGCAGAGAAATTTTAAAATTAGAGAGAGAAAACACTAAAATAATTATTCGATCAAATAAAATAACATTATTGGATTACTCGGAGGGAGCTTTTTTAGAATTAATAAATGAATTAGATGACGAAAAATATAATGTTTAAATTAATATTCCATATTTTATTTTATTTTCTTAAATATAACTATTTATGATTCTAATAATGACACATTATTAAAATTGAATAGAATTTATATTCCTAATAAATGAAAAGATGGAATGTTTTAAAGTAAAAAATATAGAATTTTTAAAATGTTTAGAAAAAATCAACAGATTAAGAGATATAGATTTATATAGATTTATAGAGAAATTAATATATGGTGAACTAAGTCAAAATGAAATGAAAATGTATAAAGATTCTATTAAAAAATTAGGTGTTGATGAATTTTTAAAATATATAAAACATTCCAACCAACCTAAATGTACACATTCATCGTTGAAAGTTAAAAGATTCCATATTACATCACTTATGTTGGAGAATTATGTATTATTTATTGAAGAAAGTCAACAGTTTTTAAATGATTTGAAGTTAAAAGTTTTATTAAAAATTATTCCAAATAAAAATATCATTGTTAAGAACGGAGAAATTGTGAATATTATTTTAAATGACTAATCAGTATTCTGTGACATTCGTTGTATTAATTATAATAATATTCATGAATAAAGAAAATTGAATAAAGAAATTGAGTTTGTAATTGGAAAAATATTATAGAATATGAAATAGATATGGATTTCAAAAATAAAGACATTCTTAAAGAATATAAAGATTATCATCCCTGGGATCGAACTATATCGTACGATTTTTCAAAAAAATTATTTTATTTTCAAAATCCCGTACAATATTCAAATTCAACCTACATGCCTTTGGAAGATTATGTTTATAATAAAATCACAGATTTACCAGATTCCAAAAAAGAATATTATATGACTAAAATAAAAAATATTAATGCTCATCTAGCTGTTTTAGATAGACAAATTGAAGACGATTCCATAAGACATTGTGGTGAAGTTTTTGATGCTATGGAGCTTGAAATATCTCTAATAATTTAAATATTATAATTCTATAATTCTAATAATGTTGCATTATTAAAATTTGGATTACAATTATTAAAATTGAATTTTATAGAATTTTATTGCAGGTGTTATCTGTTCGTGGATGCCGGATTCTGCTCAAGTTAGGAATATCTGAAAAATAAACTTATTATACAATTAGTAAAATTTACATATTTAAAAATTCAAGACGAATTGAAATGTTGAAATGTCCATGTGCCGCTCAATCTGATTCTTATATAATTATTATTCTGAATTAATTTATATATTTTCAAAAGAAACGCATAATTAAAAAACAAGAGTAATAGTTAATAGTCTAAAATTTGTAAAATGTAGAGAAACGGAAATCACACTCAAACATTACATATGTTCGTTCAAATTTATTAAAACTATTCCAAGTGAAAAATTATAAAAAATATTTTAGATAATGAATTTAAACTAGCTGTATTCGATAGAGAAATATATGTTACATGAAAAATGATTACATTTGAAATATTTTTATTTTTTATTTTTTTATTTTTTCGGGAAATGTATTTTAATTGAATTATATTAATTTATTTTAAAAGATCTAATATCTGCAATTGAACATGTATGTAATAATTAATTAATTTCAAACGATGTTTTTCTTGAAAATATAACCATATAATTAATACACTCAATACAAAATATCTTCGAAAGTCCACATTCCGCAAGTAAAATAATCATAATAACGTTTACTCCTTAACATATACAGATACTCGTTTATAGAGTAGATATATTGAGTAACACTCCAGCACGCCTTTATCTTTTCCGTTTTATAGGAAAGTGGCAATAATTCGAAATCGTTATTAGTTGTATTATATACCAGCACGTCTTTAATTTTTCGTTTATAGAATAAAGACAATAATTCAGGTTAATTACACTAACAAAATGTAGGCATTCGAAAATTGAGTTTGTATTTAAAAAAGTTTGATAATACATAGATTATCATCCATGGGATCGTGTTATAGAATACGATTGTTCAAAAAAAATCATTTTATATTATTTTCAAGACCCAATATACTAATACTAATATATATGTTTTTAACAAATATATTTATATATTTTTGCGTAGATTATATGTTATATTACGAATAATATTTAAAATAAATGTATGAAGAAATAATATGTAGGTCAACAAATATTTTATTATAATTATATCTATGTGGTATTTTTACTTATATGAGGAAATCCGTAGATAACGTATGACGTCTATCGAATATTCTAGAACAAATTCATTAGTTATTAAATACGATCGACGAGCGTAATTAATTCACACTCGCCGGCTGAACTGAAAAGTTGTTGGTCGCATCGCTGGCACTCTCCCTGAAATTTGTCATGCAATAGCGAATTGACGCTAAATCATGACAGACGTAGGGGGGAAGGAGTGTTACATCAAACGACCAACGGACTATTTTGATTATTTCGTTGTAATAAGTTCCGAACGAAAAAATGCTTAAGTATAATTTCCAATCCCAAAATTTAACAAAAAACGTAACGTCAACGCAAAAGTAACAACGTAAACATGAAACGCAACGTCAACGCAACGTCAACGTAACGTCAACGTAAACGTAAAAACGTAAAAACATAAAAACGTAAAAACGTAACGTCAACGTAAAAACGTAAAAACGTAAAAACGTAAAAACATAAAAACGTAAAAACATAAAAACATAAAAACATAAAAACATAAAAACGTAAAAACGACTCGTTAACGTTAACGTTCAGTGTTAAATTTAGTATTATTATTATTATTATTATTATTAATTATTAATTATTATTATTATTATATTAATTATTATTATTATTATATTAATTTAACAATATACGATTATACATATAATGACATTACATTAACGGAAGCGAAATAACGCGATAATGTTTTTGCTAAAATATTATTCTGAATCGACACCGTTAGCCACAAGAATATTGTTGGAGATATTTCCGGAACGATAACGTTAGATATTTAATGAGTGTGTGTGACCGTGATGTACAAATAATATAATTGTAAAAAAATATTGATAAAATTTAAAATTAAAATTAAAGTAGGTCAATAAATGTTCGTAATACTCATAGTACAATAATATATTGAGCGACACGTGAACAAATATTCTAGTAACATGTAAATACTTCAAAATATTGTAATATTAAATAATCCAAGTCATAAAATTCTTTTTTCAATCTGTGATCTAAAAGCTCTTGCATGGACGCAACATTTTTTAAATTAATTTTGTTAGTTATATAATTTTGTAAATTTTGAAGTTGGTTTAAGTTATAGGAATCCCCCCAAATAGTTATCGCATATTGTAAATGAGATTGGACTAAGGCAGAGTATACAGATTTTTTAAAACTTGATTCTATTGCAACATTAAAAACTGGTAATGATTTATTAATTTTGGAAATTATTTTTTCTAATTGAAATTTCCAAGTAAGTTCACGATCAATTATAACACCTAAATATTTATATTCCTCAACAATTTCGAGATTCTGACAATTACAAATATTTGGAATATTAAAAGTATTTTTACAATGGTAATTATGAATTGTTAAATTGTTGTTTTTGTCTATTTTTTCCGAAAAATCTATAAATTGCGTTTTAGAGATATTTAGAGATAATTTATTTTCCATTAACCAGTTTTTAATTTTTAGAAGATCGTTATTTGTTTTTCGATATAGATCTTTCGGGTTATCTGCATCTACCACTAAGGCAGTATCGTCCGCGAAAAGCACTAAGTTTCCGTTTAATTTAATATTTGTTAAACTGTTAATATAAATAATAAATAATAAAGGTCCAAGATTTTTTTTGTGAATAATATTAATTTGTTTCATAAAGTAATTTTCACGTAAAATTTTGATATAATGCCTAATTTTTGATTTGTAAAACAATCCTAGAGATTGTTTTTTTCTAATTAATTTATTACGTATTTTTATAGAAGCAATAATTCCTTTTGTAATCCAAGGATTACAAACTGTTTTCGACAAAGTTGTTTTAATAAAATTATGACTATTTTGGTTATTAAAATATTTCGATAAAAATATATTTACATACTTACTATAATCCTGCGATAGATTTCCATCCGTGATTACAGCAAGTCCGTTGGTCGTTTGATGTAACACTCCTTCCCCCCTACGTCTGTCATGATTTAGCGTCAATTCGCTATTGCATGACAAATTTCAGGGAGAGTGCCAGCGATGCGACCAACAACTTTTCAGTTCAGCCGGCGAGTGTGAATTAATTACGCTCGTCGATCGTATTTAATAACTAATGAATTTGTTCTAGAATATTCGATAGACGTCATACGTTATCTACGGATTTCCTCATATAAGTAAAAATACCACATAGATAATTATAATAAAATATTTGTTGACCTACATATTATTTCTTCATACATTTATTTTAAATATTATTCGTAATATAACATATAATCTACGCAAAAATATATAAATATATTTGTTAAAAACATATATATTAGTATTAGTATATTGGGTCTTGAAAATAATATAAAATGATTTTTTTGAACAATCGTATTCTATAACACGATCCCATGGATGATAATCTATGTATTATCAAACTTTTTTAAATACAAACTCAATTTTCGAATGTCTACATTTTGTTAGTGTAATTAACCTGAATTATTGTCTTTATTCTATAAACGAAAATATAAGACGTGCTGGTATATAATACAACTAATAACGATTTCGAATTATTGCCACTTTCCTATAAAACGGAAAAGATAAAGGCGTGCTGGAGTGTTACTCAATATATCTACTCTATAAACGAGTATCTGTATATGTTAAGGAGTAAACGTTATTATGATTATTTTACTTGCGGAATGTGGACTTTCGAAGATATTTTGTATTGAGTGTATTAATTATATGGTTATATTTTCAAGAAAAACATCATTTGAAATTAATTAATTATTACATACATGTTCAATTGCAGATATTAGATCTTTTAAAATAAATTAATATAATTCAATTAAAATACATTTCCCGAAAAAATAAAAAAATAAAAAATAAAAATATTTCAAATGTAATCATTTTTCATGTAACATATATTTCTCTATCGAATACAGCTAGTTTAAATTCATTATCTAAAATATTTTTTATAATTTTTCACTTGGAATAGTTTTAATAAATTTGAACGAACATATGTAATGTTTGAGTGTGATTTCCGTTTCTCTACATTTTACAAATTTTAGACTATTAACTATTACTCTTGTTTTTTAATTATGCGTTTCTTTTGAAAATACATAAGTTAATTCAGAATAATAATTATATAAGAATCAGATTGAGCGGCACATGGACATTTCAACATTTCAATTCGTCTTGAATTTTTAAATATGTAAATTTTACTAATTGTATAATAAGTTTATTTTTCAGATATTCCCAACTTGAGCAGAATCCGGCATCCACGAACAGATAACACCTGCAATAAAATTCTATAAAATTCAATTTTAATAATTGTAATCCAAATTTTAATAATGCAACATTATTAGAATTATAGAATTATAATATTTAAATTATTAGAAATATTTCAAGCTCCATAGCATCAAAAAACTTCACCACAATGTCTTATGGAATCGTCTTCAATTTGTCTATCTAAAACAAGCTAGATGAGCATTAATATTTTTTATTTTAGTCATATAATATTCTTTTTTGGAATCTGGTAAATCTGTGATTTTATTATAAACATAATCTTCCAAAGGCATGTAGGTTGAATTTGAATATTGTACGGGATTTTGAAAATAAAATAAATTTTTTGAAAAATCGTACGATATAGTTCGATCCCAGGGATGATAATCTTTATATTCTTTAAGAATGTCTTTATTTTTGAAATCCATATCTATTTCATATTCTATAATATTTTTCCAATTACAAACTCAATTTCTTTATTCAATTTTCTTTATTCATGAATATTATTATAATTAATACAACGAATGGCACAGAATACTGATTAGTCATTTAAAATAATATTCACAATTTCTCCGTTCTTAACAATGATATTTTTATTTGGAATAATTTTTAATAAAACTTTTAACTTCAAATCATTTAAAAACTGTTGACTTTCTTCAATAAATAATACATAATTCTCCAACATAAGTGATGTAATATGGAATCTTTTAACTTTCAACGATGAATGTGTACATTTAGGTTGGTTGGAATGTTTAAATATTTTAAAAATTCATCAACACCTAATTTTTTAATAGAATCTTTATACATTTTCATTTCATTTTGACTTAGTTCACCATATATTAATTTCTCTATAAATCTATATAAATCTATATCTCTTAATCTGTTGATTTTTTCTAAACATTTTAAAAATTCTATATTTTTTACTTTAAAACATTCCATCTTTTCATTTATTAGGAATATAAATTCTATTCAATTTTAATAATGTGTCATTATTAGAATCATAAATAGTTATATTTAAGAAAATAAAATAAAATATGGAATATTAATTTAAACATTATATTTTTCGTCATCTAATTCATTTATTAATTCTAAAAAAGCTCCCTCCGAGTAATCCAATAATGTTATTTTATTTGATCGAATAATTATTTTAGTGTTTTCTCTCTCTAATTTTAAAATTTCTCTGCGTTTTTCAGTATAAGATAATGTATTGTAGGAATCTGAACATTTAAAATTATCTATAATACCAGAACAATTTCTTTTTACAAAATCTTTAAGTCTATTCATTAAATCTATGGGGTTAGGATTTTTCTTTGAATCTATAATTATGTCGAATTCTGTCTTATATAAATTCTTTCTAGTTTTTATATATTTTTCCTGTCCTCTTACAAACATGTATTCATTTAAAAAATCTTTCCTTTTAAATAGAATGTAATAGTGTTTTAGTTCTTTATCGGTTGGATCGACATTTCGATCTGGCAGGACTTTGTCAAGTTTGGAATGTATACCATCTAATTGATCTCTAGTTTCTTCAAGCCTTTGAAGAGCTAGTGTATTTTGTGAAAGTAAATTATTATTTTGTTTTATAATTATGTTCATATCATTTCTTAAAGAATTATTTTCATTCTTTATATTGTTCACAATTTGTTTTCTGATATTTGGTATTAATACATCCTGTACAAAGTCCTGAAATGGTTCTGCATTAGGTTTGTTTGATCTCATTACAAGTCTGTATAATCCTGATTCTGAAATAAATATTTCTTTATCTTTATTTGTTTTTTTAATATGAGATGAGGGGTGGGGTATTCTAAATACCCCACATCTTTCTTTCTTATATTTTTCTGGAATATTATTTTGTATAAATTTTTTTAAAGTTTCTATATTTTCACTATAACCTAAAATCTTCAATAAATCTTTAGTCTTGAACCAAGGTTTATCTACAGTTCCTATTACTTCTATATTATTATTGTCAAAAGAAAATATAGTACTAAAATTACTCACGAATCCATCACACAAATCTTGGTTAGATAGAGTTTTAACTTTATTAGTTTCCAAATTATTATTTATTGAATTCATTGCAGATTCATTTAAATATAAAAAAATATTCAACAAACTCAATTTCTTTATTTAGTATCTAGCAAATTGGAATATAACACCTAATAATGTAATATATTTTCAGGAACATGTTAATTAATAATATTATTTATCACCAATATATTTTACAAGCAATGTTCAAGTTTTCCAGCAATCCTAACTTCTGAGATATTAAGATCAAATCTCAAAATCTATGTTTCAACAACTCAAACACTTTCCAACACCTCAACAACTCAACAATTTTTCTATTGGCTCAGCAACTCAACTTTCACAACACCTCAACACATAATTTAAATCTCTGTTTTTTAAAAAAATTTGTATAACTTTTAAAATCTAAAGCAAAATTGTGTATAAGTAATGTTTTAAAAATTGTATAACTTTTAAAATCTGAAGCATTGTGTGCAAAGGATCGGAGAATCGAAATGCAATAAAAATATATTATCAGAGTATGTAACAATTCGATTACACTGAGAAAGTAGTAGTTAGATCAATTGAGAACAATTCTATTAAAAAATAAAAATCTCAATACACTAATTAGAAATCAAAATCAAAAATATTAGAATAAATATATAATAATAAC
>NC_042493.1:43937516-43939196 GCF_005508785.2 Acyrthosiphon pisum
TTTAATAATTCTACACTAATTTTATCGGCACCTGGAGCTATATTATTTTTAAGAGAAAAAATGTTTGATATTATTTCATCTGGAGTAATTGGCTCGAAAAAAAATAGAATTTAAAGAATAATTGCATTTAGTTTTTAATTTGGCTTCCACAGAAGGTATTTTAGAAGTAAGTTTAGGACCTATATTAAATAATGATTATTTAATTTATTACAATCAATGTCGATAACAGTTTTCTTTTTATTAATTTTTAAATAATTGCAGAGTAATTCCCATTGTATTTTAGGATTTTTTTTGTGAATAATATTAATTTGTTTTATAAAGTAATTTTCACGTAAAATTTTGATATAATGCCTAATTTTTGATTTGTAAAACAATCCTAGAGATTGTTTTTTTCTAATTAATTTATTACGTATTTTTATAGAAGCAATAATTCCTTTTGTAATCCAAGGATTACAAACTGTTTTCGACAAAGTTATTTTAATAAAATTATGACTATTTTGGTTATTAAAATATTTCAATAAAAATATATTTACATACTTACTATAATCCTGCGATAGATTTCCATCCGTGATTACAGCAAGTCCGTTGGTCGTTTGATGTAACACTCCTTCCTCCCTACGTCTGTCATGATTTAAGCTCCGTGAAGTTAGCCGCACAATGTCAAAATTTTGACTCCAAATTTTGTAAATAATTTGTAAGTCATTTGTAAGTATTTGTAAGCACAATTTTGTAATTTGTAAGTACGGCCCGTTTTCAATTATCCTCAAAAGTTTAAATCACGGCTAACTTTCGCGAAACTTGGCCGTTTCGACATTTCAAAGCTTTTGACTGTGCCAAATCGTCAAGGGCAATTTGTAAGTATTTGTAAGCACGAATTTAGAATTTGTAAGTCATCCCTTCCTTAATTATCCCTGAAAGAAAGTTGGCCGTGCTTTGTCGAGCTTTTCGAACTTTGACTACTCCAAATTGTCAAGGGCAATTTGTAAGTATTTGTAAGCACGAATTTAGAATTTGTAAGTCATCCCTTCCTTAATTATCCCTGAAAGAAAGTTGGCCGTGCTTTGTCGAGCTTTTCGAAGTTTGACTACTCCAAATCGTCAAGGGCAATTTGTAAGTATTTGTAAGCACGAATTTAGAATTTGTAAGTCATCCCTTCCTTAATTATCAATGAAAGAAAGTTGGCCGTTTTTTGTCGAGCTTTTCGAACTTTGACTGTGCCAAATCGTCAAGGGCAATTTGTAAGTATTTGTAAGCACGAATTTAGAATTTGCAAGTCATCCCTTCCTTAATTATCCCTGAAAGAAAGTTGGCCGTGCTTTGTCGAGCTTTTCGAACTTTGGCTGTGCCAAATCGTCAAGGGCAATTTGTAAGTATTTGTAAGCACGAATTTAGAATTTGTAAGTCATCCCTTCCTTAATTATCCCTGAAAGAAAGTTGGCCGTGCTTTGTCGAGCTTTTCGAACTTTGACTGTGCCAAATCGTCAAGGGCAATTTGTAAGTATTTGTAAGCACGAATTTAGAATTTGTAAGTCTTCCCTTCCTTAATTATCAATGAAAGAAAGTTGGCCGTGCTTTGTCGAGCTTTTCGAACTTTGACTGTGCCAAATCGTCAAGGGCAATTTGTAAGTATTTGTAAGCACGAATTTAGAATTTGTAAGTCATCCCTTCCTTAATTATCAA
>NC_042493.1:43939296-43939507 GCF_005508785.2 Acyrthosiphon pisum
ATAATATTATTATGTATCGCTGTGGCTGAAAACCACGTAAAAGGTCTATAATGGCGAAAACGCTGTATAAAACCATGTGGGTAAATCGCAATGGGTAAAATAATATGTTAATAATATTATGATCAAATCTGTTAAACAGAAAACATTACGGCCAACTCTGTAATAGTTCGGTAATGGTGTAATCTGTATAATATAAAATATTGTTATCGGT
>NC_042493.1:43939607-43940451 GCF_005508785.2 Acyrthosiphon pisum
GGACATTGAATCATACACGTCTGCTCCAGTTGACGTTGTGGGTAGTTCAGAACATTCCAGAAATTGTTCGATAACTGGGTCGTCATCAATGAATCTGATATAGCTTAGTAATTGACATTTCTTACTTATACCAGTTGACTCATCGAGCTGCAGTGCAAATAATCTACTGTCACTTAACTTTTCACGCACATGGCATTGGATGTCTGAAGACTTGTCACCAATACGCCTTGATACTGTATCGTTTGACAATGGAACCAAAGATATTTCCTTCTCTGCATTGTCACCTAGCATAGATTTAACTATTTTTTTGCAGGCCGGTAAAATAATGTCTTCTGCGATAGTGTGAGGCTGCATTCGTTTGATCCATTTTACTATCGTGCCAAGCCGTGGACCTTGGACTTTGGACCTCGTCCGCGCAGACGATCACGCCACCGCTTACTCCGTCCAATGTGGACTCAATGGCGTTGACGCTCGCCCGGGTGGGTTCCGAGAACTGGAAATACGATGAAATCACAGTCAGTCGGATGTCTCCCATTGAAACCGCGGCCACGGCATTGTGCGGGGAACTAAGCTGTTTCAGACCCAGGACGCTTATGGCCTGGTTCGCTACTACGATCGCGGCTTTAGGCGCACGACCGGTAGCTATCAGCTTATAGGGGTACCTATCAACAAGGTAAACCCCTCTGCCATCGGTCGCCGGTTCCTGTATTACGCAGATATCTGCGGCTTTGCTCGCTAATAGTTTATCTATCTGATGCATAACCATTTTTCATCTGGCAGCATTGATCTGAAAGACCTTAATTAGAGTCTCGGTCTGGTCCGCGGCAAGTCTGCCAGTGTCCGG
>NC_042493.1:43943415-43945602 GCF_005508785.2 Acyrthosiphon pisum
TCGACGTCCGGGCACTCAAGCTCCTCGATCCTTGCGTCCCGACTGTCTTTCGGGGTCTTACGGAATTCCGACCAGTTGGTTCGGTTCCAATTATATCTTAACGCCGTCTCCTGGGACACAACGCGCGCGTCGTACTATTATGTCAAAGCTGATTAATGCGTGATCGCTCGACGTCAGGTCATGAGTGACGGACCAGTCTACAACCCTGACGTTATTCGACGTCAGAGTGATATCCAGGAACGCCGACCCGCGATTTCTGAACGTGGGTGGGTACCCAGGCTTGTTCTGTACTGTAATATCGTTTCGGCTTATGAAGTCAACCACTATGTCACCTCGCTGATCCGTTTTATTATCGTGCCAAGCCGTGGACCTTGGACTTTGGACCTCGTCCGCGCAGACGATCACGCCACCGCTTACTCCGTCCAATGTGGACTCAATGGCGTTGACGCTCGCCCGGGTGGGTTCCGAGAACTGGAAATACGATGAAATCACAGTCAGTCGGATGTCTCCCATTGAAACCGCGGCCACGGCATTGTGCGGGGTACTAAGCTGTTTCAGACCCAGGGCGCTTATGGACTGGTTAACTACTACGATCGCGGCTTTAGGCGCAAGACCGGTAGCTATCAGCTTATAATGGGTGCCTATCAACAAGGTAAACCCCTCTGCCATCGGTCGCCGGTTCCTGTATTAGGCAGATATCTGCGGCTTTGCTCGCTAATAGTTTATCTATCTGATACATAACCATTTTTCATCTGGCAGCATTGATCTGAAAGACCTTAATTAGAGTCTCGGTCTGGTCCGCGGCAAGTCTGCCAGTGTCCGGGTTAATTATATAGTCATCCGGTCTGGTCGTTCCTTGCGCTACGCACTCCTCGGTCTGAGCCGGCAGTGTGGCTGGGCATTTTGTCTCGTTTGTACTGATTTTTAATTGACCTTCACCAGCTTCTGTCATGTCTTCGTCAGGGGGCTGTCCCCCGACGTCCTCGACCTTCCTTTCCGGGGGTCGGACAGTTCCCGGTTTTTTGTGACACCCCTTCCAGTGACGTCTACTCTTAGAGCGTTTACGGGACGACACGGTGGCACCGACCGAAGTGTTACCAGCGTCTCGGCCAGGAAGGGGGTTGTCTGTCGACGGGCCGCTCAGCTCCGCCTCTATAGAACTAAGTCTATCACACTTTGGTGGTGGGGCCCCGCAATCCGAATCCCCACCTTTCGGGCCTCGACCCGACGGGGTGTCTTTACTCTGTACCATTGTGTCTCATAGATTTAGTAGTCTTTTTAACGCCCGCGGTCAACCACCCCGCGGGGTTCCCGCCATATCACCGGGCGGGATCGGTTCGGAGATGCGCCCTCCGCTGGCGTTGAGAGCTTGGGACGGGGCTTGCCCGAGATAGGGCGGAAGATCTTTTGGTCTCCGTAACGGGGTCAGCCTAACCAACAAGGCCGACCCCTGGAAAGCAACTAATTGAAAAGGAATTCAGAGAAGGACGTTCACCAACCACTGTGTAACGGGAAGTACGAGGCCGTAACTTGGTGGTTTCTTAGACCCTTGGCCATGTATAGCAAGTTCGACTCCCACCGCGCCTTGGTGACAACAACCGCATCCCGCGCTGAGTGGTGCACTGGACTCCCGAGAGCCAGACAGTGGTCCAAAGCGGGCATCAGGCACTTTTCCCGAAATTTCACGGAGAAAAAAAAAATTTGTACCAACATAGAAAACAAAATTCCCTACAAAAATTATCACATAATTATGGGGCGGTTCAAATATTATTGTATAATTCTAAAAACCACTTTATTGCCAATTTTTAAAAATTCTGTTTTATTTTTCAAAGGAAAAAGTGCACTTAACACTTGAAACACACATCACTAAGAGACCTAAGTGGGTAAAAAGTTATAAGTGCACATATTGGTAGGTACATAATTGCAAAACTAAATAAATTTTAGTTAATATACTACACCATAATAATACTATAGATTAAATGTTATGTACTATATCACATACCAAGTTTTAGCAAACATTGAAATTATTCCTATTTTTATAGGGTATACACAATAAACTCATTTTTAAATTAAGTTCTAGCAAATACATAACTGTGAAAAATGTTTACTGTTGTCTATTGAATATCTAATTTGTTACTGTAAGTGTGTATCATGGAAAAAATTAAGTTGTGTGGTGGAGATGTCACA
>NC_042493.1:43945652-43955759 GCF_005508785.2 Acyrthosiphon pisum
TTTAATTATTAATATCATAAGTTTTGCGAAAAATATTTTAATTATTATTGCATTTCGATTTTTATTTTTAATAATTAAGTTTTGCGGAAAATATTTTAATTATTATTGCATTTCATAAGTTTTGCGAAAAATATTTTAATTATTATTGCATTTCAATTTTCTGATCTTTTTGCACATTGTTTTCTTTGTGATCTTTTATTGATATAATATGAAGTGTGCCAGGACTGGTATATACATACTACTCACCTTCATTGTATTGCCCCTGGTCAGAAACAGATTCTATTATTTTTAATCTAGTCTTATGGACTTGTCTAACAACCTGTTGACAAACAATAAATATAGGTAGTTTATTAAATTATGCTTACACATGGAATTATGGGTCTCATTCTTACTTCATTCAACAGACATGCTAGTTTGTCTTGCTCTGTAGCACTTTGACAAAAAGTAAAGCATATAGGCTGTTTAAACTTCTTTTTAATAGAAAAGTAATAAGAAAATTCATTATCACTGGGCAGATCCTGGTTTTTATTGAAACACTACTTAAGACATTATAAAGAGTTTTTGGGCTTGGAAATTTAAATAACATTCTATTACATTTCGGACTACTTTTGAATAATGATAAGCTAAGTATTTTCTCATCTATTGTGAATCTCCTTCCTTTATTTTTTTTTTATAGTTTGTCGTAAGAGGATGTCACACCCGCATGTGTTGTCTCCGTCTTAAAAATGTACAATATAGCAAAAACTTTTGCATGGGACAACTTTTATCGCACGATACTTGTTGTAGAAATACCAAATTTTCACAACACGTAAAGAAGAACTTTATCTGTGCAACAGTGTGCTCTTTTTTTCAATTGCACTATCCAATCATTTTTTATAAGCAACTTAAGAAAACAAAATGTTTAGAAGCAAATAACTTTTATTGTATTTATGTTATCTAAAATATGGGCACGTTGCTGCATACATAATTTTCTACCCTAAATGTCTAGACATTTTGGAGCCACTACTACAAACACAAAAAGATAAAAGTTGTCCCGCGCTAAACAGTTTCTACTATGTTGTACATTTGTAAGATGGAGACAAGCGGGTGTGAGATCCTCTTAACTGCAATCTGGTAAATAGAGATGCAGCAGCTGTAATTTTTTTCAGAATATTTACTATCCAAATACTTTTCTGACTGCTCGCAACCTTTGCTTTAATAACTGTTTTTTTTTTTGTCTTCCAAGGTGTCTGACTAAGTTTTTGGTTATATTATATTCACCTCAAAGACCCTAATCACCCCATTTTAGGTAGGTATATAGGTACCAATCTACAATGATAAAACACGAATTCAAATATCGCATACGTAACAGTGGGCATGTGTTAAATATATTATTTGAAAAACTAGAATAATAACATAAAAAATACATATATATATATTGTAATTTGTTATTATGGTTACTATGTAACCTTCTCATAATTAAAATTATTTAGTTATTTTATTAATATACAAAACTTATATACCTAATCATAACATTTTGAAAATCGTCTTTGTTTCAAATTTAAAAATGGATGAAGTTAATATAACAGAACTCAGCCCTAGTAAACTATTGCAGTACTCAAAAAAATGTGCTACTCTGCTTAAACAAAAAGACAAAGAAATATCATTGTTACAAGTTGATCGAAATCAGGCAAATATAGCTTTGAAAGTCGCACAGAAATCTATCAATAAACTTCAATTAGAGATGACTAAAATGGAAAAAAAAGCGATAGATGATGCAATTTTAATACAGGGTCTTGAAAAACGATTACGTATGCAACGCGAAGAGTTTACTTATCAAAACGCCTACAATTTGGACGTCAAACGTTTGGAATGTGAATTAGCCACAAAAGCAACAGATTTAAAGTGGGAAAATCATAACAATGATTTATTTTTACTGAATCATTCGCTTCGTGATGATTTGAAAAAACAAAGCGCACAACACACAAACGAAAAAAACAATCTGGCAGTACGAAGTGTTAAACGTTTAAATGACAGGGCCAATGTGATAAAATGTACCGCAGCTCATTATTTAGCCGAAATAGACGAAGAACAAAAATACGCGATTCGCTTTGTTCAAAAAAAACATATTCTAGAGTTACGATCAGTGAGGTCCCTGCATAATGATAATACACGTATATTGATGGATACGTACAATAAAGAAATCGAAGAATTAATAGGTGTATATGAAGAAAAATTAGACCAATTTTTGGAATTGTCTGAATCATTGCAACAGAAATTGGAGGGTATTGCTGAAGATAATCATTTTTTACAAAAACGTAAGTCGATTATTGAAAATAAAACAAAATTGCTTAATGACTCTTCTCAAGCACTCATAAAAAGAAATGAATACTTGGAAAGGGAAAATAAAAGTTATAAAAATTGCAAAAGACAATTAAATAGCTTTCATAGAGAATTACAGAATATTAAAGTGCGACTAAAACAGATAACGAACGAAAAAGATTTATTAGAGGAAGAAAATCGTAAGATGAAACTAGACCTTGAAAACACCGACGAATATCATGACAAAACAATGAGAAACATGGAAAGGAGATTCAGTATGAAAATAATGTTATTGTCAAAGTATGAGACAGAAACAAACCGGGATCCGAATAGTGTGTAAATTTTTTTTTCTAGATAAAACTTATAATAATATCTACTTGTTTTCATGTATAATATTAGTTCTTGTAAATGTTATCGTCTTGTTCACCATAAACATTGTTTCATAATTTAATCTATGGCCTAACCTAACCTAACATAAATTGGTTAAGGCACGAATACCAAGGTAATTGTGTACAGTGTACACTGTACACAAAAATACACTCTAAGGAAATAATGATCCTGTTCTGTAGAATCAACAAAATTTGATAATTTATTTTTTAATTAATAGATGCTAATATTCTACAGGCGCCATCGAACTCAGTTTTTCAATAGTTTAATATCATGCTTTATAATATATCTTTAAAATAATACAATTTTAAACGGTTTTTTCATAAATAATGTTATACCATTATTTGAAATAATATAAAAATCTGAGTTCAATGCAGCTTGTAGGAAGTCTTCTTTCATATTAAAAAATAGTTATCAAAATCAGACAATTCTACTAGGCCTGAAAATTAATCCCGTAAAGTAATTTTTTTAACATTAATATAATACTACCTATCTGCCCCTCCCCATCATAAATAGGTATCGGGAAGTAGATTAGTAGAAAAGTATTATGTCTTTCTAAACTCAAAAATTGACTTAACGCGATATTGTACGATTTCCCTAGTTTTGACTCGGTTCGAAACGGCAATGACACGATAAAACGGTTGGCCGGTGCGCGTTTTATTGTCTTTTCGAAATGGACTTTGGTAGTCTTTTCTTCAGTCGAGTAAATATTGTCCTGTATTTCTTCCAAGCGCCAAAACCTAAAATTCAGGAATTTGTATTATGGAAACTATATGCATATGATAACTGAAATAAGAAACACAAGTTTGGGACTTAATATTATCATTCAAATATCTAGAAAATACGGCGTCGATTGATTTTGTAGTAGATTCTTGTGGATCATTATTCATTTGTAAATTTAATTTTTCTAAGATTAAAATTGTCAGTCGCTCTGATTTGTTATCAGCAAAGTTGATCTTGAAATTGCCAGCCAAAACAAGTGGAAATGTATGGGAATTTCTACCAAGTATTTTTGACTCGTCTTCAGTATACTCTTGTAAAGTGCGATGAATAAAATACTCTATCTCGTCCAATTTCGGATTCGGATTAATGCATATTACTACTATGACTATTTCTAGGCCATTTTGCAGTTTGCATATTAAGCAAACACAAATATCTCCAACATTTGAGCGTCTAACATTTACATCGATGATGTTCCACATTAATTTCAATATTCGGAGTCATAATATTGATAACATCATTATTATTTTGGTAAATGGCTAAACCACATTTTATTGTTTTGGGTGGTTTACACGGTTTAAGAAAGGTAGAACATCCGTTAAAGATTACGAACGACCTGGTAGACCTTCGACCAGTAAAACAAATGAAACTGTTGCTCGTGTTCGTGAAATTATTCGAAATAATCGTCGATTAACTATCAGAGAAGTCGCAGAAGATGTCGAAATAACTTACGGTTTGTGCCAAGAAATATTAACCAATGATTTGGGCATGAGCCGAATCGCAGCTAAATTTGTTCCTCTTTTCCTAACCGATGAACAAAAACAAAACCAAAACACCATCGCTCAAGAACTTTTTGAAAGAGCAGAAAGTGACCTAGACTTTTAAAAAAATATTATAACAGGTGATGAAACTTGGATTTACGGGTATGATGTTGAAACCAAGCGTCCTTCATCACAGTGGAAGAAAGCGAATTTTTCTAGACCAAAAAAGCAAAGCAGGTGAGATCAAATGTGAAAGCCAAGTTAATCACATTTTTTGATTTTCGTAGTATACTTCATCGTGAATGGGTGCCTCAAGGACAAACAGTAAATGAGCATTTTTATTTAGAAGTAATGAAAATGTTAGGAAAAAAGGCCAAAAAGTTGGAAAAGTGGTTCTTGGATGTTGCATCACGATAACGCCCCGGCTCATAGTGCATTGCTCATTCGTCAGTTCTTAGCAAAAAATCAAACTCCAGTAGTTCCATCACCCGACCTGGCTTCTTGCGACTTTCTTTTATTTCCGAAGTTTAAATCTACGCTCAAAGACGTTTTCAAACAATTTATGACATTAAACAAAATACGGAAATTGATTTTAAGGACATTCCAATTAGTGCCTACCAGGAATGTTTTCAAAAGTGGAAAAGAAGATGGCAGCGATTATTGCTTCCCAGGGAGATTATTTTGAAGGTGATAATGTGTATTTAGAATAATATTGTGTTAATAAAATTTTATTTGAAAAATCCGGGTATTTTTTGATCACACTTCATGAACTGGCTTATTAGTTATTGGCTCATACTAAAAGTTCGTAAAACAATTAGTAAAAATGTTTCATTAATTGCTAAATTAAAAAATACGAGTTTTAACTTTAAAATTAGGTAGGTACGTTTAAAACATAATATAAAACATGTTTAAAATGTTTTATACTGAAATAATCACGTGGCAATAAAAACTTGTTTTAAACAGTTTTTTTTTTAACGTGTTTTTTAACAACCCTAATATAAGCAAAGGTCAATCACTTTCGGAAACATTGATGAAGATTCAGAAGGAACTAGTAGCTAATATTTTTATGTTGAATCATTTGCTGTCTAAAATTGAAGTGTTAAAATCTAATTCGAAAAATAATAATACAGGCTTTTAAACAACTGATCAGTACATTGATTCAAATTTTTCATCATTATTTCCAATGAAAACAAAAGAAGAATTTGTATCTATCGAAGATAAAATTGTTCATGAGTTTGATTTTGTTTCAAAACTGGTATTTGCTTCGCATATAAACTATTCTTAATACATTTATCAGATTAAATTCATATTTTTAGTATCTAAAATTATATTAACATTTTAGGAATCGTTTATTAGAAGTATTGGTGGGTGTGGAACAAAAAACAATATAACAAGGGTATTACAAAAGATATTTATTGATGAATTTGCTGTAATAGCTACTTTGACTGGTCGTGGGAAAAATATATCTGTTGCTTTAGGCAGTTCCGTCGAAATAAACGTCGAATAGTTGTAGAACATGCATTTGGTGAACTTAAGCAAAGATTTCGACAATTATATTTTCTTAAATTACGAAAAATTGAAAGAATCGTAAAAGTAATTCATTCTTGTTGTGTACTGCATAACATAACCAGTTCTCATGAATTAGTAATGTTTGAAGATACTCCCGAAGAAGATTTGATGCCATCGACAACTGAAAATCAAGGAGATAGTTTTAATATTGAAGTTGTGTATAATGATCGATATGTAAAACTTTTAAGAGATGATTTGTGTGCTAACATTTCTAACCAAACATGAATACTTATTTATAAAAACTACAAAACTAATAAATTAATAAGTAAATGTTTTAAAAATCAAACTTGTTTTATTTTAGAACTCTAAATAATATAAAAGAGAATCCTTTTCAAATACAAAAAAAAAAATAACAATAAGAAATGTTTACATAATATATTATAAATACTAATCAACTGAACAATGTTATAATGTTTAATAATAAAAAAAAAATTGAACCTCTTGTTAATATAAATAATTATTAATGTAAACATATTTAGACATAGTTTTAACAAAACAATATAGCAACATTTTTAAAACTTTATATAAATATAAGAAAAATAGTTGTATATTTTAATAGAAATAAAACAAATGAGCTTCTGTATAAAACCACAAAACTAATACATTAATTAATGAATACTTTAACAATCAGACTTTTGTTTTCTTTAAGTATTTTAAATACAAATAAAATAATAATGAGAATTCTTTTTCAAATACAATAAAAAATAACAATATGATACATTTGATACTTTAACAATCAGACTTTTGTTTTCTTTAAGTATTTCAAATACAATAAAAAAAAAACAATATGATACATTTGAGCTTCTTCTATACAAATAGCTTTTGGAAAAAAAAAAAACTAATATTACAATATTACTTCTTCAGAAATAATTTCATCATATCAAGTTTTTCTTGTTTCATCTTTAATATATTTTGACGAAATAATTCTGCCTTTTCTAAGTCATCATCATATTTTGTAAGTAATTTATTTTCAAAACTAGAACGTTCAGTGTGCCTAGTTAATATTGTACTTTTCAATTCTTCTAATGTTTTATTACAAATTTGTAAGCCATTAGCAGTAGTTATAGTCTTCTGTCTCTTACTGCAGTTTTTGGTATTACTGGAACTAGAAGAAGCAAAAGAGATGGAATCATTTAATTCTTCGCTATGCGGCACTTCTAATATGTCTCTAAAATAAAAAATTTAACAAAAAATAGTTATATTATTACATACTATGTAATATTCCACGACTTCCGCATTCTCCATATAATCCTTTATTAAGTACTTTAAATATGAGTAGCCTTGCCGTACGAAGGAACATACTTGATTTGAAATTTTTATTTAAATTGGTAAATGGCTACATAGATTGTCCAGAACTGCTTAGTTTTATAAATTTTTATGTTCCTCAACGACAAATTAGGAATACTTACACCTTTCACAATCACTTGCACAGAACAAACTATATAATAAATTCACCTTTAAATAGAACCACTAGATTAGCTAATGAAACCCAAATTGATTTTTTTAATATTCACTCTATTGAGTCTTTTTGTTATTATATTAATAGATATTATCTGTAGTCACATTAATGTTTCTATCACTCAAATTATTGTATTATTATATTATTTTTTGTTTTCTCGATTTATACTGTAACTCATTATAACTATATTTAATCTCACCTGTTATTATACACATATTAAACAATGTATTGGGCTTCAGCCCGTTTAAAATTAAATAAATAAATAAATAAATAAATTTTATTATAGGTACTATTATTCTACCAACATTACGTGTCACAATTTTTGGTGTTTAATATACGAATTCCTGTCTTGTCTCTAATTACAGTGGGATTAATGTTATGACGTTTCCCGAGTATAGTTTCAATTCACTATTATTTTATAAAAAAAAAACATGTAATGATAATTCAATGAATGCAAAGTTGCAACGTACATCCATTAGTAAGTATAAATATTAAAGTTATGCAGTGGCGTGGATTTAAATTAATTTGTTTTTAAAATTAATACCATTTACCCAATACCTACCCAACCACCCAACATTTTTAAGATCGGCCGCCTCTATCTAGATCACCTTCACCACGCCACTGAAGTTATGTAAAACACAAATATTCAAATATGGTACAAAACTGATGCATTTATAAAAATAATACTACATTTATACATACTCTTCATATGCGCATATTTTCCTATCATTCCCAGTTTGCTTGTTATGGTTATTTGTATCAACATAATTTCTTTTTAGTGTTTTAAATCGATTTTGTACTTGATCTATATCAACACCATAACCCTTTGCTTGTAATTCAATTGTAATTTTTTCCCACATTTTTTTTAAATGTTTTTATCTTTCTTTCTGTTACCATTGGATGATATCGTCGGTTAATAGGACAATTGATGTAACCCTCACTTTTTACAAAATCGATGTTTTGATTGAATTGAATTATATAGATATAAATATCCATTTTGGCCAAATATTGTAACCCTCACAAGTATTTTTCTAACCTAAAATTCACTTATAAATTATTTTTTTTGATGTAAGCCACATCAACAATCAAATGTTAAATAACGTAAGCCACGAGGGTTACCCGAAATTGTGTATTCAATTAAATGTTTGTAGGCCAACTAGTGTAAGCTACAACGTAACCCTATACAAAACATGTACCGAATATACAGTTGAACTGGCCAATTAGTGTATCCCACTTAAACTAATTTATTGAATTAATTTTGTTTTTAATTTTTATCACTTAGTATTTTATTATTATAACACGGTTGTTTTATTTACTAATCGAGTGATATTACTGATTATGTGATAACATTATAATTTAATACGGTGAAGTTGGTATTACCTACGTGGTGTATAATACAACTGTGATACAACGGACATAAAGAATAGATAATAATAATTGATCACGTCGATCATGGCCATGTGCCCATAATAATCACTTATCTATATTTCATAAGACATAAATATTAAATTCAGTATTCACTTCTTAGTCTAGTTTTTCAATTTTTAATAATGAATAATACTAAAAAGTTCAATAGAGCAATTAAAATCATGAATTTATTACCGAGTAATGAAATTGAAGATGCTATACAAACCGATAGTCATCGAAATGCTCGTCGAAAAGTGAGTAAAAAAAAAGTAAGAAATAGTAAGAACATCGAATTAAAAATCGATGACGAGAAATTGACTGATGTAAAACCGTGGTTAAATAAAACTGTTCCATTTCCATTAATAATAAATGAAAATACTAAAGTTGTTTTTAGTCATGATGAAGTTATTAATCATAACTCTAAGACTCTTCCTCAAAAATGTTTTGTAATTAATATACCACATGCTGAATGCAGTACTACTGATGCAATAAAAAATTCAGATCAATATTATAGTAATAAAAATAATATTGATACAGTAGATCTAGAAAGTATTGAGGAAGACCTAAGTTGTGAAACTGGAATGGGCAATGTTAACAGTAATAATGATATTATTTTAAATCATAAAGTTAATAATAATGGTAATAGTATTGATACAGTAGATGTAGAAATTATTGAAGAAGACTTTAATTATGAAATTGGAATGGACAATGTCAACAGTAATTATGATAATATTTTGAATAATGAAGTCAATAACAAAGATAATAATATTATTATTGATACAGTTGCTGATGTAGAAATAATTGAGGAAAATCTTGAGTTTGAAACTGAAATAGGCAATGACAAAAATTATAATGATTTACAAATTGGTACAAGTGCTTACAAAAAAAAATTAAAGGGTAATAAACGAAAAATAAACTCAGAACTTAGAATTAAAGGAAAAGATTATAAAACTAGAAAAGGGACTTTAGTTAAAAAAAAATCAGTTCTACCAAACCCCTGCATTTCAAAAAAATGTCAAAATGCTTGTGGTTACATTAGTGAAGAAAACAGACAAGATGTTTTTGATTCTTATTACCAATTAGATAGTCAGCAAAGGAAAGATTTTCTAGTATCAGCGACAAAAACAGAAAAAATAAAAAGAAGATATTCAGCCTCTACTATTATTAAAAAATCTTGTTCTAATTCATATTTTCTCCCAATTGAAGGTGTTGTAACAAAAGTTTGCCAACAATTTCTTTTAAAAACTCTAAATATATCACAAACTTTTTTAACATATACTAATGTAAATAAAACAGATATTTTGACAGCTAAAAGAGATAACCGTGGTAAAAAAACACCACACAATAAAACAAGTGATGACGATATTAGACATATTGAAAATTTTATTAAAGAACTACCTGCAGTCCCATCACATTATTGCAGGTCTAGCACTTCTAAAAAATATTTGCCTGCAGAAAGTAAAAATATTTCTGCTGTATATAGAGGGTATAAAACACAGTGTG
>NC_042493.1:43955809-43963914 GCF_005508785.2 Acyrthosiphon pisum
ATGTAAACATATTTAGACATAGTTTTAACAAAACAATATAGCAACATTTTTAAAACTTTATATAAATATAAGAAAAATAGTTGTATATTTTAATAGAAATAAAACAAATGAGCTTCTGTATAAAACCACAAAACTAATACATTAATTAATGAATACTTTAACAATCAGACTTTTGTTTTCTTTAAGTATTTTAAATACAAATAAAATAATAATGAGAATTCTTTTTCAAATACAATAAAAAATAACAATATGATACATTTGATACTTTAACAATCAGACTTTTGTTTTCTTTAAGTATTTCAAATACAATAAAAAAAAAACAATATGATACATTTGAGCTTCTTCTATACAAATAGCTTTTGGAAAAAAAAAACTAATATTACAATATTACTTCTTCAGAAATAATTTCATCATATCAAGTTTTTCTTGTTTCATCTTTAATATATTTTGACGAAATAATTCTGCCTTTTCTAAGTCATCATCATATTTTGTAAGTAATTTATTTTCAAAACTAGAACGTTCAGTGTGCCTAGTTAATATTGTACTTTTCAATTCTTCTAATGTTTTATTACAAATTTGTAAGCCATTAGCAGTAGTTATAGTCTTCTGTCTCTTACTGCAGTTTTTGGTATTACTGGAACTAGAAGAAGCAAAAGAGATGGAATCATTTAATTCTTCGCTATGCGGCACTTCTGATATGTCTCTAAAATAAAAAATTTAACAAAAAATAGTTATATTATTACATACTATGTAATATTCCACGACTTCCGCATTCTCCATATAATCCTTTATTAAGTACTTTAAATATGAGTAGCCTTGCCGTACGAAGGAACATACTTGATTTGAAATTTTTATTTAAATTGGTAAATGGCTACATAGATTGTCCAGAACTGCTTAGTTTTATAAATTTTTATGTTCCTCAACGACAAATTAGGAATACTTACACCTTTCACAATCACTTGCACAGAACAAACTATATAATAAATTCACCTTTAAATAGAACCACTAGATTAGCTAATGAAACCCAAATTGATTTTTTTAATATTCACTCTATTGAGTCTTTTTGTTATTATATTAATAGATATTATCTGTAGTCACATTAATGTTTCTATCACTCAAATTATTGTATTATTATATTATTTTTTGTTTTCTCGATTTATACTGTAACTCATGATAACTATATTTAATCTCACCTGTTATTATACACATATTAAACAATGTATTGGGCTTCAGCCCGTTTAAAATTAAATAAATAAATAAATTTTATTATAGGTACTATTATTCTACCAACATTACGTGTCACAATTTTTGGTGTTTAATATACGAATTCCTGTCTTGTCTCTAATTACAGTGGGATTAATGTTATGACGTTTCCCGAGTATAGTTTCAATTCACTATTATTTTATAAAAAAAAAACATGTAATGATAATTCAATGAATGCAAAGTTGCAACATACATCCATTAGTAAGTATAAATATTAAAGTTATGCAGTGGCGTGGATTTAAATTAATTTGTTTTTAAAATTAATACCATTTACCCAATACCTACCCAACCACCCAACATTTTTAAGATCGGCCGCCTCTATCTAGATCACCTTCACCACGCCACTGAAGTTATGTAAAACACAAATATTCAAATATGGTACAAAACTGATGCATTTATAAAAATAATACTACATTTATACATACTCTTCATATGTGCATATTTTCCTATCATTCCCAGTTTGCTTGTTATGGTTATTTGTATCAACATAATTTCTTTTTAGTGTTTTAAATCGATTTTGTACTTGATCTATATCAACACCATAACCCTTTGCTTGTAATTCAATTGTAATTTTTTCCCACATTTTTTTTAAATGTTTTTATCTTTCTTTCTGTTACCATTGGATGATATGTTTGGTAAAGCTCTAACATTAGTTTTGTTACGGAATTAGTCCACATATATGGGTTTTTTTTACTTTTCTCATGTTTTTCATGGGCTTCATCGTTATCTAATTCATCATTCTGTTTAAGTAAAAATAATAAACTTCACTAATTAGTATTTTAAAAAATAGTGGTATGGGTTGTATACATTTTACACTTAATTTTGTGTATAATATGTTATATTTACTTTTTTTTCAATTTCAGTAGTACTTGGAGTGGTTTTAGTCCTTTTAGTACTAATAATGTATATATCATCACCGTTTTGGTATTGTAAAGTGTCAGCTTCCCAGTCTATGATTTCCAAAGAAATAGTAAACATAGTTCCATCTGTATTAAATAATATTGATTAATTTTAATAATTTACTTGTAAATTACTATTACCTATTTAAATTAGTCTTTCATTAATCATTTGTACTTACCATCACATATTCACATTTGCATACCACTGATGAACCGTCATCATCTAAAACAACACTACCTTCATTGGAACGGCATACTGCACTGTTATATACTTTCATTATAATATCTCGTTTTGTAAATTTGTTTAAAATTTAAACAGAAAATTAAATAAATGTATAAACTTAAAATTTTAAATTATAAATACGAATGTATAAACTAATCTCGGCAGTCGGCATGTAGTGAGTGATAAGGAAATATATTTATGATAATAACTGGCTCCACACCAAAAATCAAGTACGACACCTGCACTTTAGTTGGTGTGGATAGTGTACTCACCAAACCCACACTATTTCAAAACAAACAGTGTGTACGCTAACACTTTTCTAAAACAAACGCTTCAGGTGTACACTATTATGAAAAAGTGTACACTTTTTGTCAAAACGAACAAAGCTATTATACGGTGTTAACTATAATATTTTAAATCTATAAATGAATCAGGTCATATGCATGCCAATAAAAGACGAGTAAAAAGTTTGAAAGCTCCAAAAAGACAAAAAAAGGTACTGCAAGACTAGTGATTAAAGAGGAGAAAAAAGGAACATACCTAAACAGTCATTACTGAACAAAATTTTGATGGCGATTGGGACCAATTTTTTGGATTATGATAATACACTTTTGCAGTAATAGAATTCAAAATATAATTTAAGAAAATAAATAAAATATAATAATATATTTATAAATAAGTCTTGTGAGATTTTGGGTTTTTTATGACCTTACTTTCCACCCAGTGGGAAATTCAATCCGTTTACTTTATTTACAATTAATCCATTCTTAATTAAATCCAATAGGAAAAACTTTTTTTTAATAATGGAAATGAAACTACTACCTATCCCAAAATTGGCCAAAATTGTGCACCACTACTCCTAAATAGTGGAAGTCCATCAATGCCTATCACAATTTCTACATTCAACATATTATCTGGAGTTTATTTCATCATACCTATTATGATTATGCATTTGTACGACGTAGACAATAATGCTCTTACGGGTGTAGAATGCTCTTAAATTGTACCACTACCACATAGGTACGTCATACATTTGATACATATCTACCGATATAATGGAATATTTCAAAATGTAAAAATGTTATTAAATTAATTAATACTTACAATAAAATAACTTCTGGGTACGACAGTCACAGTTCCATGTTAGTGTGTATCGGAGTGACGGAGTGTACAAAAACCCTGCGTCCATATGCAACGTCAGGCCGGCGTGAATGAATAACAGGTGGGGGGGGGGGGGGGTGTTATGTAAAATTGCTGACTTAAAAAAAAAAATAAAAATTTGTTAAAATTGTCATGTACCTACTCATGTATTTATTGAATTCCAAATATAAAATATGTTAGGTTACAATAAATAGATTAAAATACTTCTATTAGGTATTCATTTTTACATAATTATTCTTCTTTCATTCAAAAGTGACCATTTATCAACAAGCATTGTAATATTAACATTATCCAAAATATCTTTGTTCGAGTTCAGCAACATTAAATTTTCTAGGCGATCAGCAGATGTAGTAGATCTTAAATAGTTCTTCACCAGTTTTAATTTACTAAAAGCCCGTTCATTAGATGCTGTACTAATGGAAGCTGTAAACACCAATCGTAGCATCATGTTCACATTTGGTAAAAGGTGCTTAAAAGATTCTGAGGTTTTTAATATTTCTAATAAATTTGACATACCATTACAATGATGAACTAATATTAAAAACTCGGAAAGAATTCCATCATAGTCAGTTAATTTGGATGCAGAACTTCCTGGAGGAAATACTTCAATTATTTTTTTAAAATCGTCTGCAATATAATTGGGTTTTAAAGGTATTGAAAATACTTTGAAAAGAGGCTCTATGGTAGTCATACCTTTTTTAAATGCTCTGATGATAATGTTATCAATGTATCTAGAACTTTTTTGAATTCTGATCTATAAAATGTTTTCATATCAATGTTTGTTTGTGTATTTGAATTGGAATCCAATCTATTGGGTATTAAACGTCTTCTATGAACTCGATTAAAATCGTAATTGGGATCAATCCCTAATTTATAAATAAACTGTATTGAACTTTCTACAAGGTTATTCATACCTGTATCTTCGTTATTGATGTCTTTTAAAATTTCAATAGTATCATTTAATAACATTAATGCATCAATTACATTAAGTTCTATTGCTTCAAGTTTTTCTGTTAAAATTTTCATTTTATACGTCATAATGTTCTTCATAAAATACAAAGCAATAATAAAATCAAATGATAACATTTTTTTCGAAAGTCCAAAATCTTGTGTTCTTGTACCTACTTTAATCCAGTTTCTGCGCAGAAGACATTACTTGAAGTGCTTTTAAAATTATCTCATACGATATCCATACAGCTTTTATTGACTCAGCTCTAGCAGTCCACCTTGTTTTTGAAAGGTTCCGTAAATGTAAAGAATTTTCTATCTCGGTTAACCTGCAGTGTAAATGGGCGTAGGTATTTTTTTGTACTCGATGAAAAAAAAACGTACAATTGCTCAAGATTAGAAAATAAGTCCCCAACCACGGCACTTGCATCACAACTGTGTTCCAAGAAAGTATTAATTCGATGTGCCTGACAAGGAATGAAATAAATTATATGACCAACAAGATCAGATTTTGCTGGGTTCCGTTGATCTTACCAGACATGCTACTGGCAAAGTCATAAGACTGAAAAGCAATATTTTAGTAGACCATTTTTTTGTATTATTTCCTTAATATTCTCAGCGATTCCTAACCCAGTTTTTTCAACAGCTTCACGTACTGCTACTAATATTTCACAGACTTCTCCAAAAGGATCTACGTAACGTAAACAAATTGACAATTGATCTAGATGTGAAATATCAGCCATCAAAAGAAAAAAAGTCAGATTTTTTAACTTCTTCAATAATTATTGTGTTCTTTGTTTCATCTGCTAGTAAGTCGACAAATTCATTTTGGGAATCGTGGCTAAGATAAGTCACATTGTGTTTTCTACATTTTTTATCATCAAGCCATCTTTCACAGCTCACGACGCGTTATCTTAGTACTTACTATATAGTCAATAGGCAAGGCCGGTCTATGAGTATCATTATAAGCGTAACTGATTACGCTGTTATAGTTTCAGTGTGCCTCAAAATATGATATGAATTTATTTTTTTAGTAACTAATCAATAAGAATAGTACTTTTTCTACTTTTTATCTTTATTTCTAAATTTGCCGACTTCCTATACAAATAATACTTTGCCGACTAATTTACATAAAAACACCAAGTGGTGTCACACCCCTCCACATCCACCATTAACGCCGGCCCTGTGCCTCGTAAACAACAATTGTTGTATTAATTCTATCTTCTATGCAATTACGTCCCGTCTACACTTAAGTTGCCAGTAAGCAGATATCACGAATTATATAGTTATTACTATTAATCCAGCGGTCGTGGTCGTGGCCCGAGCTAAGTAAAAAAAAAAAAAATAGCTGTACGACGCACGTACACTCCTTCCTCGTTAACAATGATTAACGGACTAAAGATTTCGGCGGCCGTGCTAAACGTACCGGCTCGTTCGACTTTTCTAATCTACATATTATATAACTCACAGCTGACACAATTATAACAAAAAAAATAAAAACAATTATATCAACATAATATGGGGACGAACAGGTAACAGATATGTGTGTGTGTGAGTGTATGCGTGTGCCGGCCGGTGGCGAGATATGCGTTACGGTCTTAACACACGAACAAGTACCATAACAACAAACTTTTCTTCAAAAGTGAACAATTCTATAATATTAGGTACCTACATAAAGAATAATATAAATTAATAATACTATTTGTACTTACTCATCAACATTTTTCGGAAACCTGAAAAACGAAACCTTGGATTGTTTCTGTCCACTCTTGTTGTAACAAAACGATGCAGTGCATGTCACAACCATGATTGTTTTAATTATTATTTATAATTATAATAACTAATAATAATTAAAATAAAATAATTTTTGAACGCGTAATGTGAAAAATTGTAAGTTAATAGTTGTAGTATTATATTTGTAGGTTATAGGATCAAAATGTAAATTAACAACAAACCGTTTATTGTAAAAAAAAAATCTTTCAAAACAACACTTCTAAACCACCAGGTAATCATTTACAACATCGACATTAAACCACCAGAGATGGGCCACCAAGCAGAGTGTCCCTTCTGTATTGTTCTGTGGTCACAATCGGAAAATTCTTTTAACTTTAGGTTATTTTTACAAATTTTGCATCGGCTACTGACAATTGAGTTGCAAGTTTCACCTTAATTTTTTGGTTATAATAAAATATATGCTGTTTCCTCAACTGTTCCCCAAAAGACAGACTTATTTTTATTGTTGTATAAATAACTTTTGGATAAAATCAAAATCTATTTTGTTGTTTTTTATTATCTAGAACACTTTTTTTTCGCACCTTATGCATTCCTAACTAGTTTACCATGTGTACCGGGTCTAATAAAACAACAATCTTATGGTCGATGCGATTTGTTGAATTAAATAAAAAGCTAGTACTCAAGCTTTCAACATTAAAATTATAGCAAAGAAGCTAAGACATGGTAACATTGGTGGAGCAACCATCAAATTTTAATATTTAATAATAAGTGCAACGTATGCTCAACTAATTCAGCTTATTGAGAGCTATTTGAGCTATTTAAAAGGTTAGCTACTTATGATGAGATGAAAAATTTTAAATTTTGTCAATCTCTTGTTCATAGCTTAAAGAAAGGACTTAATAAAAGGTAAAATTATTCATACAAATAAATTATTTCATTATTTCATTTTTTCATTATCAAGTATCATACACAATATTATGTTTTACTTTTAAGATTTCAAAAATACATAACTTTCAAAAATTGTCAGATAGTTGCAGTTTTAATTCCAAAATTTAAACTTAATTGAGCCAAACCTCCCGACAAAGTTATCATAAGACAACGTTTGATTGATTTTTTGATCAATGATGATAATGGTTTGTCACAAATCATGCTAATAGATTAAATTACAGGAAGTGATTTAGAATATGATTTTTTACAGTTTGGGGACACTGTGGCAACTAATTATTTTCCTAAAGGCTTGGTTTTCTACAACCACGCATCCGTCATTGCGTAGTGCGCGATACGTGATCGCTCGATCACACTTGCGTGATACAGGTGTTTTGCTACAATATGAGTGATTATGACTGCGGGATTGAAATACCTAAGAAAAGTTAATCAGTTAGTGTCAGACCGTCAGACGAAATGGACTTGGAACTCTACAATTTGATCGAAGACGATGCAGAGGAAGAACTTTTACTCCTTTCTTTATATTTTAGAGAAGAAAGTGACGATATTTATAATGAAAGGAAGAGAGAAGGATGGCTCGATAACTTAATTCGAAGACAATTATTTGATAATGAATCAAAGTGCAAAGCTTATTTTGGAGTGTCCTTTGGCTTATTCAATAATATACTAAATTATATTAAAGAAGTTATTAGAAGGCCACCAAGTAACCAATTTTTACATCAAAATAATGTTAATATTCTAACAATCAATAACATAATTATTACTTCTAAAAGTATTGTGTTGCATTTAATTTAGTATTGTTTTATTTTTGATGGTTAAAATAAAATGCTTCAGCCCTTATTATTTGGTTGTATAGCATTCGGTTTATCAAAGATGCAATTTAAGTTGGTCAACATATCTGAATTTTTGGATGGTTAATACGTAAGGTTTCA
>NC_042493.1:43964537-43979285 GCF_005508785.2 Acyrthosiphon pisum
AATTTTCGCTTCAATATGCAATAAATTTTGAATTTGCCAAAATATGCAAAAATATGCAATAACCTTTAAATATGCAGAAATATGCAAAAAAAAAATTTCACCATTACTTCAAATTATGATGATTCGTGGAGATAACTGACAAAAATCCAAAAATATTAAAAGGAAAAAAATATGCAATTGCATAGGAATCCGCGCTCTACTTATGGTGTATTGCATTCATATAAAACATATTTTATTAATAATGCAAATGATGTCAGTGGAATAGGGCTACAGGCGAACCACTATAAAAACACGCGTTTATGTGTAACACCTCAATGGTAGTGTGGAAGATTACACAAGCATGCTGAATAATGTATTTTTAATGTAATTTTTTTAAGTAAGATATGCATTTATTATTAATTGAATTATTTATATCATAAATTGGCCAACATCTGCATAGCATCTGTTCTCATGGACCTGAAATAACAATAAAATTACAGCAAGTGCGACGTGTGCCAGATAATTAACCCCTGTGAACATGGCAGCGCAACATTAGCAGATATCGATCCAATTAATCGAACAAATGTGTTTGACATTGTTGGACAACTTTCAGAATTTGTTGGACATTATTGTCACCGGAATAAGAATTTCCAATTTTGCGCTGCTAAGTTCACGACAGCAGCGCAACTGTTTTAAATATTTTATTTTTTTGTTAATAAAAAAGAATAAAATATTAATGAAACTTTTTAAAAATATATAAAACAATGTAAATAAAAATAAAAAGATCTTTTCATAATATGAATGATGTCATCCATTTTTTGATTTGGAGAAATGTACATTGAAATGATTAAATATATGATATTAATTTTTTTATTAAATTATACTCGCACAGATATTTATAAACTTTTCTTTATTTTATTTGTAAAAATAATTTTAATATTTGTCTTATATTAAATTTTTTATTATATACTCAGTTATTTAAATATTTTACTTTTATTTCATATTTGATAGTGAAACTTTTTGGCAGAGGATATTAAAAAAGAAGTGACCGTTTTTTTTTATAAAAAATAAACCATGTACACGTGTTTATTATAATTAACTAAGGCAAAATAATCATTTTTACTTTTTTAAGCTTTAGCTATTACGAATCGACCAATAAACATACAAGTTATTATAGATAATCATTGCAATGTACATTTCGCCAAATCAAAAAATGGATGACATATTCATATTATGAAAAGATCTTTTAATTCACATTGTTTTATATATTTTTAAAAAGTTTTATTAATATTTTATTCTTTTTTATTAACAAAAAAAAATGAAATATTTAAAACAGTTGCACTGCTGTCGTGAACTTGGCATTGCAAAATTGGAAATTCTTATTCCGGTGAAAATAATGTCCAAAAAATTCTGAATGTTGTCTAACAGCGTCCAACAAATGAAGACGAACCTTTGTAACACAAATAAAATGTCCAACAAACAGTTGCGCTGCTGGCGTTTTATATTCTCAGATAAACGTATGGTTAATGTAGAGTTATGGCGTCTAAGGAATGATTTTGTCCAGTCAGGTCCTGGCATGTTATTATTTAACTGTTTTGTAGTTACTCCTTTTCTATCTAAATAGTGTTTAACAATCAAAGAATACTCATAATAAGTTAATGGAAATCCCCATTTACTTGCAGTTATTAATCCTTCAACTAAATTTTTCTTCTCTTCCTCTTGAAGAACACATGGTCGACCAACTGAAAGCATATGTTTGTCATTTTTTTTTCTGTTAATTGTAGATTTAGGTACACCATTTTAGCGGAAGCATTGCGAAAGCAGTCTCCGCGGCGCCGTCGGTTCAAACCCGAAAAAAAAAAAGATTTAGGTACACCATATGCAAAAGCAGCTTCACGTTTTGACATTGATTTTGATTTTACAGTAAAAATTGCTTGTTGTAATTGGCGTTGAGTAAAAGTTTTATAAGGCCTTCCACCAACTGTTTTTAGTTTTATACCTCCCATGACTGAAAAGAATAAATTAAACATTTTAAAATTATTTTATTTTCTAATTCAATAGAAATTGAATTATTAGTTATCATAAAAACACTATTTTGAATCAAAACTCATGTTTCTAAGATTGTATTAGGTACTTATAATATAAAAAAATATTAATCTATTGTGTATATATTTTATAGTGCCATCGTACAAGGCTTGCCCCAAATTACCCTTAAATCATAAAGTTACTTATAACTCAAGAGAATTTAATGTGATTATGATTCAGATTCACACTACACAAGAAGAGAAAAAAATGTTACACACAGTTTTACGTCAAATTACAACTTATTTAAGTAAAGTAAGATTGAAATAAGGCTTCAGAATGGTTAAGTAATTAGTTTTTTTTTTTTCAAATACTTAAAAATCAAACTTACCTTAAAGTTTTGAACGTTCCACTCATTGATTCTGGTGTCAAATGTTGTTTAGTTTGAAAATTCTTATCAAACGTGATTACAAAGTGATTGCGACCGGTGTAGCTACGATAACAAACAAAAACGACATTTGTGCCCCAAGATACACACTTGCCCACGGTATAGCCCACTATAGTGAATAAAAGTGAATAATGCCACGTTCGTGCTGAATTGTTGGATGCCAAACGGGATACAAGTCTAACCCTGATACTTTTATTTCTACTTTCTCTTTTCCAAAAAATGAAAGCTTGAGGAAAAAATGGATAAATGTGATACCAAGAAAGGACCTTATTGTTACCAAAAATTCAGCAGTTTGTGTTAACCACTTTACTGAAGATCAAATTATTACAAAATGGACTTCAGGGTTTGGCGACAATAAAGTTTGTGTAAGTATTTTTTTAATTAAGTTTACTGGGTATGTACCAAAGAAGATTGCTAAAAATACATCATGTCAAATTTGCTTGAGCTCATTGAAGGCTAATGATAAATTTGCTGATTTGCCGGAAGCTGAGTTAATCAACTTAAAATCAAAAGGAGGATTAACAAATCCCAATATACGCTTGTTTCAATTTCTATACAAAGTAGAAGAATGTTTTGCTAAACACTGTAATCAAAAAAATGTGTTTGATCATACAGTTCAAGATACTTTAAGTTTTCCTAATTCATTTCTCTGCTTTGAACATAAAAATGAAATTGTCACATCTATTCTGACTAATTTCATTGTAATGTGAATGCGCCACTTTGCTGTTGAAGAAAATCGTATTAATTTCAAAAAAAAGCAGGCAAAAGAAAAAAATTGCCAAATTGATCTCAATTTAAGAGAAACTTTAAAGCTTTTTTCTCATTTTATTAGATATTTTATTATTATTAATACCATGGCTTTTAGTTTTTTAGGGTTCCGTACGGTAAAACGGGACCCTATTACTCAGGCTCCGCTGTCCGTCCGTCCGACCGTCTGTCACTAGGCTGTATCTCATGAACTATGAAAGTTAAAAAGTTGAAATGTTCACAGATTATGTGTTTCTGTTGCCACAATAACAACAAACACTAAAAATCCTAGAGTATATAATATAAGCAGTGTTGCCAACATGTTTATGGCTGATGATGGTACGGAACCCTTCGTGCGCGAGTCCGACTCGCACTTGGACGGGGTTTTTTTTTAGTAGTTTAGTTGCATTATTTAATAAATTCAATCCTTCAGATGTTTTATTTAATTTGTTTTGATAATATTGTCTGGTGGCTGTTGTAATTAAGGTTAACATAAATTGTGTAACACTAGAATGAACTTATTTGAAATTCTTTGTTACAATTTTGAAGAAGCTGAATTACTATAATTTTTTCAATATTACAATAATAATAGTAAGTATAAAGAAAATAGGTATGTATATGCAATAGGTCAAGGGTGGCCAACCTTTTTTTACATTGTGCCACATAAAATAATTAGAATTAGTACTACACGATATTTGTTTTGAAATATCTAAGGGAATTTCCTTAATTCTTCTCATAGTTGTATTACGTGATAAAAAAATGTAATTTACGTACGTAGACATTTTTGAATCATTTGCATTTTTTGCAAAAATATCGAAACTTTTTTTAATGATTTCGCCATCAGAATAAGGTTTTCCACACTTGGCTAGCAAAAATGCGATTTCATAAGACGTCAACACAATGTCTTTTTTTTTCATTTGATTGTTTAGTAAAAATTGATTTCCAGGTTAACATTGAATTAGTCTTTTTTTTAATATATTCTGTCCTCTTTACAGAACCCTCGGGGTATTTTTCAATAATATCATTGTGATTATTATAGTGCCGTTGAACATTGAACATTTTTGGAACTGCAATTACAGAGTTACATACTAAACATGTCGGTCTAGATTTTTTCCCTTCTATGCATAAACATTTTTCTATCCATTCTGTATTAAAATTTCGCGAAGAGATATCATCTTTATAACTTCGTTTTACGCTTTAACTTGAAGTTCCTGGTTTATTAGATTCCATTTCACGATGACACACACACACACACACACACACACACACACACACACACAACGACATAAACTACTCGTTAACGCACGGGCACTGCAATTCTAATACGACTAACTTTATTGTCGTAATCTAGTATACACGTATAACAATTCTCGTATCGGAATAATAATCGGAAAATTCCACTGCGATAATATAATCTAATTTAATAATACTTATTTTTAAAAATTATATATTATTTTATTTGACTCTAGTTTGCCATTCAATAACAACAAATGTACCACAAATGTCACACGTGCCGCAGTTTGGCCATACCTGCAATAGGTAGTGAAAATTATTTGTATTTAATTACAAAACAAATGAAGAGAATGACGTTTTTAGTGTGTCAAACAATTTAATATTATATAGGTACCTATATTATTAATTTTAATTTAATCTGTTGTAGTATACTTATTTATTACAGTGATCCTGTAATAAATAAGTAAATAACCACCTCAACTTGTAAGTTATAAATTATGAACCATTGTAGGTAATGATAAAATAATATTAAGTATTTAGGTACAGTTTAATAATTATATATATATATAATTGTTTTCATCATTATTCGGTAATAATAAAAAAATGTAATATTGCATGATTATTTAAAGTTCTAAAAAAATATATGTAGGTGGACCTTTAATTCAAGAATTTGAAGGTATTGTATATCAGTGAATGTTTCAATAATGCCAATTTTTTTCAAAAATATTGGCAACATTAAAAATTGTAATTGTAATGTATTTTCATTGACTGGCAGCTGTTGTAAAAATGGTCAACAAATAACAATAATTTGAAACTATCAACCTGATAAATATTAATTTGAATCATTTTTGTTCCAGACACCTATTTGAATGCACAATAACAGTTAATATGAGGCTTATTTCTTTTACCTATAAAAATTAATTTTATTATTACAATAAAATTACGATATAATATTATTTTTATAAATTATAATAATTATTGTACTTATTATATTATAAGGTAGGTAGATCACATAGGTACTCAATTATAGCTTTTTTATGTCATTCATAAAATATTTATAGGTAGTTATGTAGGTAATTACCTAATTGGCTGGGCAGCCTGGGCTTGAAGATTATTTAAACAGTTTTGAAGATGATTGGATGTTTTATAATTTCCCTACTACCATCCCTTAATAATCATCGACATCGACATATAGATACATCAATAAATATATTTATTACTTATATTAAATGAATGATCATACATTTTATATTTCTATCATTTAGGATAATATACCAATAGTAAAATATATCTCTACTCACTACTAGCGCTTTACGCGTGTGGTGAAAATATGAATTACTGAACCGTAACACAATCTGACCGGGTAGCGGGCTGGCGATAGCTAACCTGTATATCTAAAACCATGCACTTGCCCCAAGTATGGCACTTCTACGGTACTATCCGTTACAGCGATAAGAATTCTGAAAACAGGTTTGAATTCTAGTCAAGTCTACTTAAAATTGACTTTCCCACATTTTTGATACTATCCCCCAAATTCCTAAAAATTTCATATTAAAAAGAGTATTTAAAAATTGTTATAATATTTAAATTTTCGGAGAAGTTAAAATAAAAAATGTGGGAAAGTCAAGTATCGAATTAAAGGTAGAACAGCTTAAATGCGGAATCTTCTATTCAATTTTTAAATGTTAGCTATGAAAAGAAAATTTTTATGAATTTCTAACCTAAAAAATAATTTGCACATTTTCGTGATTTTGATGAATTTTGTAAAAAATTTCGTAAAAAAATTGTTGTGGATTTACGTTAATTTTGTTTTTAATTTCCATGTTTATTAATGCATGACTGCATGTGTATAAGTTAAATGAGGTTAAAGTGTTTATACATTTTTAAGATTTTTAGTCACAACTTACAACATAAATCACTTACACCAAATTACTTGTCACCTATATTTCCATTATTTAGTCACTTCTAACTGCTTTAATATAGGTTAGGTTATAGTTGAAATAACATATTTTATTATGCTTATGCGATATATTTGTAAATGTAAAAATAATAGCAGTTACTATAGCTTGCTTGATTATTGAAGATTAAATAATTATTTTACGTTAATTTTAGGGAATGCTAAGGGTCAGCAAATGCCGTTCATTCATTTTTAATGGGCTATGGTTATTCTGGATATGTATTGACTAAAAATGAAAAGGCAAATTTTAGAAGGTAGTCAAAAGCATTACAAAAGCTTTACCTTACAGAACGGAATTTTGTTGTATAAAAAAACTTTTTCAAAAGTTGTTTTGGATTTAAATGAACGTATGGACATTCTTCAGATGGTTCTCTTGTGAAGGCATGGCTCTTTCAAGTCATCGTGGTAGAGACGTGACGCTCGGTTAATTAAAAACAAGATTTTATTGGCCATAAATGACGCGGAATGCAAAGAAGTATGTAAAAGAGTGTGATGTGTGCCAGAGAGTCAATCCAGGCAAGGCCGCTCGCAGGGGGATGGCGGGGAGGGCCCCCCCCCCTGCTCATTCAGATAGTACCTAATTTGTATGGAATTTTATTGCATTTGTTTGCATTTTAAATATCAGTCATAAAGGGCGATAAGGACTGTTAACTGATAAGGTGCTATAAAATGGTAAATTTTTTTTTTCTGATGTGATATAAAAAACAGAATTTATGATAAGTGTATTATTTTTTCTCTGTCCCCCCTCCCCCTAAGAAAAATTTGAAACCAGTAACTCTCAAAGTGGTTCCTGAAATGCAACCCATAACTGTTCCTAAAGTAGTAACAAATTATATTTTAGATTTTTATTTTTATTTCTTAATGACAAAATTATTATAATATACCTAATATATTTCAGGTATTCAAGCAAATTGGTATTGACGCTGCCTGAAGTAAATAGTTTACGGTATGTAGCTGTTGCTGTAGACTACTTCAGTAAATGATGCGAAGCCCGTGCATTGCCAGACATAACAGCAAAAACAGTTGCTCGATTTGTTTATGACTATATTATTTGTCATCATGGATGTCCTACAGTAGAGATCAGTGATCAAGGAAGAGAATTTTGCAATAATTTAGCAAGAGTTATTTCGATTAACTGGCACTCAATATCGTGTGATTTCACCATACTATCCACAGGCTAATGGTTTGGTCGAAAGATTAAACCAGACTATAAAAAATAGCCTTTTGAAAGTAAATTACTTAGCAAAGAGCCACCCACATCTATATTTTGATAAATTTATTCAAATACATTTTGTTGAATTTTTTCAGATAGTTTTTTGCTTATAGAAAAATATTATTTTTACACAATAAGTAAGTTAGTTCTAAGATATTTAATAAATGTCTATTTAATATTATAGGTGCATGGTAACATGGTGTTATGTTTGCTTATAGAACAGCACAACATAAATCTACAAAGTTCTCTCCATTTTATATATTATACCAAAGGGAACCTGTATTACCGGGAGATATAGAATTTCAAACAAATGTTGATAATAATGCTGATTCGACTTCAGTTTGACTTTGATGAAAAAACCTTTGAAAATACTCTGGCATATATGGTTTCAATGAGAGGTAATTCTTGTTTTATAAAATTATTAATATTCCCTGCAGTATGGCTCGTTTTATTGATTGAACAGTGCATTAACATAATTCATTTTTATTCTTAAGTGGATTTCACACCTACATGTGTTATCTACGTTTTACTAACATACAACATATCAATTTTATATCCAGCAGTTTCTATTTTGTGTAGTTAGCTTTAAAATAAAGTGAATTGACCTATTTCAAACTTAAAGGTAAGAATATTATCTGTTTTCAAATTGGTTTTCTATGACATTGTAACTTTGAAGCAAGAATTGAAACATTTTAAATTGTTATATTTCTAATATACATAACTTGTTTAGAAATTACAATATAGTAAAAACATCATGTGAAATCCCAGATAATGTTTATACCTTGAAGTTTGATTATAGGTCAATTCACTCAGTCATATCATTGATTTTATGATAATATATTATAAAATCAATGGTAATATACCTAACTTACTATAAAAAATTAGAAATGCTGAACACAAATTTGGTATGCTGAACGTTTCTAAGGTAAGGTTAGGACATAGGAGGTATTCTAAGACAAAGAGAACACAATTAATTTATTACAAAAATTAACTTTTCTAATAATAATTCAGTCACTAGTTAAACTTGTGTTATCTTATTACATTACTAAGTATTATGAAAGATAGTGTTTATGAAAACATACTGGAGGCACAAGTAAAATCTTCATATGCAAAGCGTCACCCTCATTCAGATAGCACATTTAAAAAAGCAGATGAAGTGTTATTAATAAATCTACGTTGAGAAGATCGCAAAGGAGGTTGGGTTTTTATGTCATGGATTGGGCTGTTCATTTTTAATGATATTTGGATTCAAAAACAATAGCATTTCAGCTGTTTTTGATTTTAATCGACAACGATAATCGGTTATGATCAAACCCGCCTTTGAAAAAACCCGCTCGTAAGGTACCTACGGAGCAACACAATGTCTTCCTAGCCAATGTACATTCTGTTTCTGATCTAGCTTAAGAAATAATACATTCCACTACATTATTTTGGAAAGTAATTTTCATAGATTCACTGTGAATAAATTGAATGTTTTTTAATCGCGGATCACGAAAAGTACACCTAGAAAGTGTCATACTTTTTAAAGGTTTCCCTAATTTTTCCTGTATTTCATTCTATTAATTAAGCCTTAAGTTTGTATGGAATAATCTTGATGTTTTAATTGTTGGCAGACATCTTGTAAGCCTTGAGCAGTTACAATTACCATTGATGCAGTAATATATTAATCACCACTAAGGCTGGAGCTATACACGGCGATATTCGCCGCGAAATTCGTCGAGCGGATTTCGTGGCGAATTCCGCTGTCGTCGAAAACGTATATGATTAAATTGGACTGGCTATACGAGTTCGCGGCGGATTAATTCGCCGTGATATTCGCGGTCGGCCGACGATTTTTTCCAAAACCGCCCAATCCATAAAACCGCAAAACCGTCTATTTATATTAACTTTTAATGATAGCGGCTATACGGGTATTTTGGTTTAACGAATTTCGCGGCGATTATTACTATAGTGCGGTATTTTAATATTATTATTGTAAATAGTATTATTGTAAAATCATAAATATCGTAAACATAATAATATATTATTTCACCAGGTACGAAAAAAGTATATATATATATATATTTATTAATTATTTATATATATATTAGTACATATATAAAATGTTAAATTAATTATTATAGTATCGCGTGTCTTTCCGCCAACATCATGGCTAAAATTAAAAATTTTAAACATCGTAATGTAGTGATATAGGTGGTGATATACCTATTATACCTATTAATATTATTATTAGTTTTCATCGGGGTACGAGAAGGGCATCTATGTTGTAAAACTGGATTATTATTGTTTCGTCTGTCTTTCCGTTAACATAACCAAAAATATTAATAATATGGCTATCGATTGCGAGAGATTAATAGCCGAAATACAAAATAGACCATGTATTTGGGATACATCCAGTGAAGACTACAGACTCCGAGACAAAAAAACCCAAGAATGGATTGCGGTAGCCGAAAGTATTAATGCAAACTGGACTGGACTTAATCAAAAAGAAAAAGATGACTATAGTGAGTAATATTAATTATTAAAATAATTATATTTAGGGTTTGGATGTTTATGAAATTGCATATCTATTTATTTATCTATTTATTCAATTTAATGCTGACTTGGATACAAATTTGATTCATGTTCTACTGAATCAACCAATTCAATTTTTATTTTGCATATTTTATGGATTTGTATTTTAAATGCATATTTTGGAATTTAAAAAAATATTTCAGTACATTTTCAAACTTTTTTTCTAAAAACAATTTAAACAATCGAACTATTTAAACCAACTATAAAATTAATTTCACTGAGTTTATTTTTTTTTTCATTTGTGTATAACTAATACAGTTTACCACGTATTAACATAGTTAGTACATAAACTAAAATGTAATATAAAAATTAATTTTCTGTGCATATTTTGCTGTGTTTTTAGCTAAAAATGTATATTTCATAATTTTTAGTGCATATTTAGTAATTTTTTAGTGCATAAATGCATATTAAGTATAACAATAATTTTAATTGCATAAATATCTGAATCCTAATTTATATTATATTAATTATTTAATAGAAATTATTTAATTCAAATCTGTAATTGAATATGCATGTATTCATAATTTATAATAACAAATATATTTTAGTGTATATTAATATATATATATATATATATATATATTAATGTCTTTGCACCTGCTATGGTTAATACAAAACAAATGTGTAGGAAGTAATAGGTATATAACCTGCGAAAAATAAAAGCGATTAAATTAAATACATACTTTTGCTTTTTCGACATCTTTATTTTTAAACAGTTCATTTAAAATTTAAAATTTAAAAAGAAAAATGTAAGTTGACTTGTAAATTGAAAATAAGTACTGCTAAACAATATAGGTATTATTGTAGGTATTAGTGTACTGCATTGTACTGCCAATCTAATTTTCCTTTTGGGCTATCAAAGTATGCAGCGAAGTAATCTCGGACATCTCTTGCACTAATTGTTGACCCTCTAGCAAGGTTAGTTTCAGAACTAATAGATTCAAATGGACAGTGAAGTGTATCTTCATATTTTACACCATCTCGACGACGAACAAAATTGTGAATAACACATGCTGCTTTTACTATCAATGTAGCAAACTCAGGTTCAACTAAAATAGGCGTATGAAAAACTCTCCACTTGTTCGCTAGAATTCCAAACGTGCATTCCACATAACGTCTAGCTCGAGTGAGTCTCATATTAAATATTTTTTTCTTCAAATCTAAATTTTTTCTTGGGTAAGGCCTGAGTAAGTTTTCATGCAAGGCAAATGCCTCGTCTCCAACTATCACAAATGGTTGTTCTACACCATCATCATCATTAGGTAACTTTTTTGGCAATGGGATGTCCAGTTGACGATCGTATAACTTTTTACCTAATGGTGACTTTTTGAAGACATTAGGATCTCCTTCACGTCCATAAGCTCCAACGTCTATGGAAAGGAAACAATAGTTCGAATCTACTAAAGCCATTAAAATTATAGAAAAAAAATGCTTGTAATTAAAGTAGTCTGAACCACTTTTTGCCGGATTAATTATTCGAATATGCTTTCCATCGACTGCACCAAGGCAGTTAGGAAGATTCGTATTATTATAAAATCCTTCGGCAGTTTGAACCCACACGTCTTTGGTAGGTTCTGGCATTTCTATAGGCTGCAAGTTTTTCCATATAACACTGAGAGTTTTTTTTATTATTACTCGAACTGTACTTTTTCCAATTAAAAAGTCTAAATGCAATTGGTTAAATGTAGCTCCCGTTGATAAATACCTAAAATGATAATTCTAAATTTTACATTCTATACCAAATTACCAAACCGTATAAAAATATAAAAATCGTATTAATTAAGAATGTAACAAAAAAATCTAAAATATTTTATAATATATACTCAGTATATATTATGAGAAATCGAGGGAATATCCAATGTTGTAAAAATTTGAATTTCAAACGCTCATAAAAATTTAATTTGACTTTCTTATAGACTTTTTTTTTGATAAAGGTAGATTATCTTATAAGGAATCTTGTATTACATTTTAAAACCTTAGATTTAAAAAGAAACATTTTTACGAATTCTTAACTCAAAATGATTTGCTAATTTTCGTGATTTTTCCATATTTTGTCAATTTTCGAACTTTAAATGCTTATAAAAAAAAACTGTGACTAAGGATTTTTAATATTTTTCATCTGCTTTTGAAACAATACACTAAGAGCCTTTTGAGGTGGAATTTAAAGCCTGGGAAAATAGAAGTTCTTCTGCGATGGACTGTTCATTTATAAAACGGCAGTAAACTAATAGCTGGCAACAATTGGCCACATCAGTTGATTCGTCACACTGGATTGCAAAGAATACGGAATATTTTAATTTATGAATCAACTGATTTTTAATGTCCAAAGCTAATTCATCTATACGTCGTTTCACTGTATTATCTGAAAGAGATAATTGAGCTATTTTCCTTTTACCTTCTTCGCCAAGTACTATTTCAACAGCTTTAAGTATGCTAGGTTTAATTAATGTTTCACCCAAGGTATGGGGTTTCTTTTGCTGAGCCACCATGAAGGCGATGTGATATGAAGATTCAACAATTTTTTCATTATTTTGTTGAAACTCTCCGGTATGGTCAATTTTCAACAACAATTTTTAGCAACAAAAAACTCTTTAGGTTTTCCTTTTAGCATCGGATGAGCTGTGGTTAAATGTCGTTCTAGTCGACTAGGTCGGAGGGCATCGTTACTTAATACAACGTGACAAATAACACACTAAGGCTTTCGGACACCATATTTTTCAATAAACGTAAAACCAAATTTGACATAATCATCGATATACGTTCTTATTTTCGGGGGAGCCATTACTTTGATATACGTGCACTCGCGACGACTACGTACTACGAAACTGACGTGCACTGAGCAACTGCAAAATAAAACTAAATCGAGTCTAAAATAATCTAATAGTTTTTCCGCCTGGCTTTTTCTTATCGTACTGATTAATTTACAGACGATGTGGCATGGTGCACTATGGCTAAACACTTGTAATCTTTATCGATTACTTTATCGACTTTAACGACCCTATATTCTATAATCTATATTCTATAACGATACCAGTCTTTATTAATTTTTCATTTTTTCTCTTCATTTTAAATATAATAAAATTTGATAAATAAAAATTTTACTTTTTGACGACTGCTTGCGCCTCCCCAGCGATGTGTATACGCTCCCCAAGGGGGGCGCGCCCCCCAGGTTGGGAACCGCTGCTTTAGAAGTTTCAAGTACCCACAAAGAATATTATACAATCACAATAAAATAACTAATATAGTTATTCCAGGTTTTTTTATATATAATTTCGTCCAAATTTGAACTTAGAATAATATAGAATTAAATATTTACGTGGAATCTTGTTTTAAATTTTCAATCCTTAGATATAAAAGTTAAACATTTTATAAATTTTCAACTACAAAATAATTATTCAATTTTAAATTTGATAATCTTTGTCAACATTTTATAACTTCAAATACTTATAAAAAAAAATTGTGTCTATGTATTTTTAATATTTTTCAACTGCTATTGTAACAATGTATCAGGAGCTTCGTATTAATTTTTTACACTTTTTGGCCCAATAGATAAAACTTTATTGATATTTATAGAACAAAAAACTAAAAAAATTGAAAACTGAAAATGTCCGTAAACAGCTCAAAAAGAGTCAAAAAATTTTCAAAATTTTATCGTATATAGAAAATGCTAATATTGATTCAGTGAAATTTTCATGTATCTGCAGTTATTCGTTTTTGAATTACAACAAAATAAGGAAATCGCTACATGAGAAATCGAGTGAATACCCAATGTTGTAAAAATTTGAATTTCAAACGATCATAAAAATTTAATTTGACTTTCTTATAGATATTTTTTGTTTGATAAAGGTAGATAATCTTATAAGGAATCTTGTATTACACTTTCATATTTTTGATTTAAAAAGAAAATTTTTTATGAATTTATAACTCGAAATAATTTGCAAATTTTCGTGATTTTTCCATATTTTGTCATCTTTTGAACTTTAAATGCTTATAAAAAAAGAAACTGTGACAAACGATTTTTAATATTTTTCATCTGCCTTTGAAACAATATACTAGGAGCCTTCTATTAAATTTTCAAGCTTTTTTATCCAAAAAATAAAGTTTTATTGACATTCATAGAAAAAAATACTAATTAAATTAGAAACTGAAATTGTCCGTAAACAGCTCAAAACAAATCAAAATATTTTGAAAATGTTATCGTCTATAGAAAATGGAAATATAAACAACCATTGAAAATTTCATGTATCTACAGTCATTCGTTTTAACACCAAAACCCAAAATCAATTTTCTCGAAAATAGATTTTGCGTAAAAATTCCCGTTTTTCCTTAATTTTTCTTTTGTTTTTCACGGCGCTTATTTAATAAATACAATAAAAAAGTAAGAACATTTAAATTTTAAATTAATTTTTTGTATCTACTCCCATGGTAATTTTCCTGCTGGAGAGTTAAAAAAGTCCTTAAACTGATCACTATATTGAAACGCTTGCCTTTGAGCACTACCTCCTTGTCTTGGAAATGACGATAAATTACCCAATGATGTTGTATCGGCTACTTCGCTGGTATGAATTTCACTGC
>NC_042493.1:43979385-43985692 GCF_005508785.2 Acyrthosiphon pisum
GAAGCTGGTCTCTCTTTTTATCATTGGTTCAATTCTAGAATGTAGCTCTTCAAAATGTTCGACTGACATTCTAATGAAGTTGAAAAAATGACAACCAGTAGTAAATTGATCATCCTTAATTAAACTTGTCATAAGTTGTGATCCTCCATATTCATTTTTGCTTTGTAGGGTTGGTCAAACTCAGCATTTGCGTTTTTTAATTTTTGTTTTTCCGTTAATTATCACATGTGCAGCAGCAACCGCCAAAATGCCATTATCGTCCCACATAATTAACATGGGTACAAAATGATGATTAACTTTATGATTGATGATTAAAGATAATAATTAATATATATTTAAATAGCTTAAATGGTTTTAACATAAATAAAGTTAATGAAATTCTCTACAATGGCAAAACCTCAAAATTACCTTATCATGTATTTAACCTTAAAAATTATTTAATAATTCTAGTACTGACTATACTAAAATGTTCCATGTGTATAGGCACATTGTCGCAAGAAACACAGAGCAACAGATTTTGAATTGTTTCATTAAGTTTTTATAGAAACTTTGTTGGTATGATGTGGACAGTGTGTTTATAAATGTTCTAGTTTGTTCCAAGGAAACAAAAACAATTAGAAACACTTGTCAACATTCAGGAAATATTTGTTACACTAGTGTGGACCCGGCTTTAGGCCTTCGGCTGTATCTGAACTAAGAAACTCGTCATCTTTTATAAGTTTTTGATTAAATTAGACTCCCATTCATTTAATAATTTATTGCATCTTTTAATACCATAAAAAAAAAATTATTTTGTTCATGAATATTGTATATTTCAAAATACAACTATCTAGAATACTTCCCTTATAAAAAAGTAGAACACATGTGTCATTATAATCATGTGACATGTACATATAAACATTGAAACATGCAACACTTCTTTAAGTTGGATAGAACTGTCTTTGTATCCTTCGAATACCAAAAAACAGAATAACTAATTTGGCCTACACTAAGCTGTATACATAACACAATATCTACATCAATACATTATACAATGTACACATTACATAATATAAGATATTAAAGGTACCTATTACCTATTATAATATTATTGTACTATTATACTACTATATAATATTAGTACATTACTATTATTAAAATAAAATATTATGTTATTATTATATTATTAGTTACTACACATAATTAAATAATTCCCCGTTAAATAAACCACAAATGTTATCATCAGCACACAGCATACAACTTTAATAAAACCTCTAAATCATTGCTTTTTTCCTTATCCCTTCAGCAGGAAATTTCCTATTAAGAGCATCAAATAAGTTGTTCACAAAAAGGGTAAATTGTATTGTTTCTTCACAATTTTCAAGCCACAATTTTTTTTCTTATAAAACTCAATCCCAACTGCCATCGATTTACTGAAAATCAATAACAATCAATTAGGTAACTAAAAAGAAAAACCAATATATTTTCGAAATTCAACTACCTAACTGGCATATTTAACTTTAATTTTTGCAAAATTATTAAGTTCTATATATCTAATAATTGTTTGCAATATTTTTTTGAACTGGAACCATGTCAACCAGGAATATTAGATAATATGCCCGCTAATAAATTTCCAATAACAAATGGCCGTTCGTTCCTTACAATCTTCAATAAATGTGGTGAATCTGAGAATACGTATACTTGGCGACTATCATTAAATGGATTACTAAATGTATTTTTAAATTTGTCAACTTTTCCACTGACTCCCAAAATATTCCACATGGTTCTGTTTGTTGATGCGCCATCACCAGTGATACCCATTACTTGTACACCTGCATCTTCTAGTAATAATATAGCTTTAACTATAATTTTTGCAAGATCTACACCTAAAATCAATTTAGATTTTTAGTAAATATTTTCAGAATTTGCTATTTTTACTAACAAATAGTAATTTATCTTTTACAGGACCTTTTGAGGCAAAAAGTGCAATGGGCTGTTGTAAGTTGTCAGCGAGACTTTGCACCATTAACACTAAAGCTTGAATGGCTTTTTCGTATGTTCTCTTTTCAAAATCATTCCCAAAATGTTCTAGTCCATATTAAGTTGGGGTTCTAGTGTTTACATGTATACCTACTTTCTCGTAAGAAAATTTCATCAAAAACAAGTATCACCTTTTTTTGGTGTTCAGTTTTTGCTGAAATTTTTTTTTTAGCAGTTTAAAAAAATCTTGATCAAAGCCAAAACCTATTTTTACTGAAAATAAATGATTTTTATACTGGTCACACACATGTTAAAGGTTGTATTTTGTTTTCAAACAAATATTTATAACCACTAGGAGATCTGTAAAATTGTGAAAAATTAAATCTCTTTATGTAATTAAAAATGACCAGTTTTATTAATTATAGATACCTATTACTCCATATAAATACGTTATTCTTTTATATATATTATTATTTATTAACTTACTAATAACTAATATTTTATTCTTACCTTATCTGAAATAATAAGCAAGAAAGCATCCAGTTTCCGCTATATCTTCTTGATTTAGAGTTTTTAAATTTAGCTGCTGAAAATATTTCTTTTACTAACATAACTTGACTGTCTGGTATTTTTGATTTCACCAAAATGTCATTTAATTTTTCTTGAAACATCTTACTCATTTTGACTTTTATGTCGTTCAGTTCATTTTGCAACTTATGAATTTTTAAATTGGCTCGAGAATTCTTCCTTGTTAAGTTTTTACCTTTTTGGACAAATATTCACTGAACATTTATCATTTTTATAACACAAAAGATAAATTCATTATTATTGTTTATTGGTGTGCTACAATACCCGTGTAGTTGTTGGTCTATTTTTTTTTTTGTTAGGAGAAAAATATACTCTTGTTTCTTTAAGTTAATTAATACTGGCACGTTTCTTTTGCATGAAATTCAGTTTGCACCATACACAAACATAACAATCACTAAAAAATTATATTAAAAATAATTTAGCATTATATTCATGAAGGATCTAAAACTTATAAATAGGTACGTAGCTAACAGATCTTAGTATAATTATGACTATTGACCATTTACATAATATGATATACATAATCATAAATACTATTCTCTATAAAAGTATAATTAAAACTCAATAATATATTATTTTTTTCTTAACCTGTCATCTTTAACAATTGTTGAACATTTTAAATGTCGCCATTGATTGTTTGATTGAATGTACTGCATACCATATGATGATTTGATTTCTTGGTATTTAGAACAAGAAATAGCATCTTGACAACATTTTATTGAATCCAAAGTAATCAAACATTTTTGCACATCTTCAATGTTTTTTCATTTTAAAATTACTTAGTCCTATTTATGATGGTACTATTGTCTTACCATTAATTTGCATAATTTCATCCAGAATCTGAATGAAAATTTTTTTGGTACCTAGTAAAATTATGTTAAGTTGCAAACAAATTTATTTATTTTAATGTAGTACTCTTAAGCAACACAATATTGGGTTACCTATATAAAAATTATAATAAAAGTTACCATCATTGAGTTATAACTTAATAATTGTCATCAAACATATTTTTTATGATAAATGGAATTATTCGGGATTATTGCCTTCGGTTATAATCAATTGCTTTTAAATGTATCTGTTTAAATTAGGTTGAAAATTGCTCAATTTATATAGGAAACATAAGGTTCAATTCCAAAGTAGGTACCAATTTTTTGAAACACTAATTGAATCCAAATTGTTCAAAACATTTTGATAAAGACATTTCTGAAACTTCTATATCAATCTGTTGACAACATCAAAACAATGAGAAAATTAACCTTAAATCATATTAGATAGTATATTAATTAAATTAATATTTAGAATCTTTCTATTTTTAGAAGTCGAGGCTTCTGATAATATTTCATTAAAACAGATAAATTCAAAATTGTCTATATCCTTTATTTCATCTTTATTATATAAATCAGTTAGGTTTTGAATCTAAAATATTGTAATACAATTTATTAGGAAATATGTATATGTATTTCATAAATTATTTCATCAATAACAATAAGGTACTTTGGTGGTTTCTCACTTATTGTAAAGGACTTTATGTATTACCATATAATATTATGTTCTATATTAACATTGTATTCGTATATAATATTGTTGTTACGCATTACTACACGCAACTGTAACATCTTCCTAAAGTTTTTTTTATTTCATTCTCTTTAGGAACGCCAAAAAGTTTTAGACTCACAATGTGACTCATGAATTGCACAATAGTTAGGCATAATGACCAAAAAGAGATTTCGTTTATATAATAATAATAGAGTATATATTTGACATACCTAACATAATTATATAATTATTATATTGATAGAACACGAGAACAGTGAATCTTGATTATAATTAAGTTATGAACTCAATTATATTTATTATTGAACATTCAACCATTTAATATTATGGCGGGAAATGGGAATATTATAATATTGTAGTTCCAATCAACAACCGCCGGGAGCGTTAGTAGTTGTTCACTTTTCGTATGTTAGACTAGCGTGGTCTAACATTGCGTAGTAGAGCACTATAGCCCGATGTGCAACCATTCTATCTAAACCCGTGATACTATTTTACTAATACTAATACTAAAATTAATCACAATAATATCATAAAATATACCTACCTACTTAGTAATATTATAGGCTGAAAGTCGGTCTTCGCTCAGAATCGTTTTTCGTATACAATGATTTATATGATTGAATTCAAATTTAACACCATCCATTAGATTAAACCACTCCGCCACTCCGACACCAACTGTACAGCAGAGCGACATCCAATAACCCGCTTGTTTATTATTTGTGTCTGTCATCGCCTTTTGGGGTGATAGATATGCTTTGATATTTTAGTATTTTACATCGGCATCTTTTCTGATACTTGGCAGGAACTAGTTGTTACCTACTTAGTGGGGTCAAGAGTATAAAGTATTACTTTTGTGAAATGCCATTGCGCACAGTAAAATTATTTATAATATACCTATTTATTATAGTCCCAAGTTATCTATGGTTATCTATTAATTATCATACATTTACCTGACCAAAAATACCTATCATTATTATAATATTTTATTGATATATTTGATGCATGACAAAAACATTGCTGGTAGGTAGTTATTACTTTGCACAGGGGCATGTTCAGTGGAGTCCATTATTCTGTTGAAATAAATAAATGTACAAATATACTCTAATAGGTAAAAAAAAAAACAATATTTTATTTTTGTATAGATAATTTTATTGTGCATTCAACAAATGTAATTTTATAATATAGGTATTTATTATAGTTGGAAGTACAATCAAAAGTGTAGATAGTTGTTTATTGGCTCAAAGTGGCCTATTATTTTTATTATTTTTTATTAATATTTGGAAGAATTTTTGAAATATAAACGGTTCAAAGTAGTCTAAAGTTGGATGAATTTAGAAATAGGAAAATGAGAAAAAAACACCGGACAAGACACAATAAGCAGAGTTGTTTTGTTCTTTGTTATCTATTATTTTTACTTATTTTCCCTCGTAAATTCGTAAATAATATAAATATTAAATTGTGTTTATTATTTATTTATTTATTTATTTATTGGTTGATTTAACGGGCTTGAGCCCTCTGTACATATGATATAATAAAGTTGACAAATTGCAAGAACGGAAACTTAAATACTATGATTACAAAAAACAAAAAAACAAAAAAAACAAAGTACAAATAGAGAAATATAACTATTACTTACATGAAAAATATTAAAAACTTTTAAACATCGTTAATGCATCTTAATATTAATAAAACATTAAACTTAAATTTATTACGGCATGAATCAAAAAAATCTATTGATGGGGATATTTTATTAGCTAATGACAGAGCGCGAGGGAAAAACGAATTGGCACCATAACTTTTTCGATAGTAGGGTATGACAAATGAATCATTAGTCCTGGAGAAGAAAGTGGGAACCTTGATACTTAATAAAGCCAGTAGATGTGGACAATCAATGAAACCATTTAATAGATCATATAAAAATAATAAATCAGAGAGTTGTCTTCTTAGATCAATCGAATCCAGACCTATTGAGTGTTGGACGGGTTTAAATAAATTACTAGAGATATGCATATTAGAGACATAAGCTATTCTTTTAAAAAATTTATATTGGACCGCTTCAAGATCATTCAAGTACGTAGACAGGTTTTGAGACCAAATTATGGATCCAAACTCTAGTGAAGATATAAAGTTTTCAAACTAGAAGGCTGCTTAAAATTTTGTGTATTCCTATTAATAAAGCCTAGCATTCTATAGGATTTATTTAAAA
>NC_042493.1:43985792-43986373 GCF_005508785.2 Acyrthosiphon pisum
TGTTCTTATGATGGAACTTCAAAATATTTCCCTAAGGGCTATCTTCCTGTATGCGCTCTACCGGCAGCATTGCGACTGCAGTATGCGCTCTACCGTGTTTTTCCACCCTACAACTATGTTTCATTTATAGACAATATATTCAAGTATAAGTGGGATGATGTAAAGTAGTTTTAATAACGAACAAAAATTGTTATGAATAAAGTAATGAAAATGATTATATTATAATATCAACGCACGTCATTGTTTTGTAGCCGTCTCGTTATTTGTTTCAATAATAATTATAAATAATAAATATAAAATGAAATAAAAAAAATTAAATAATATTTTAAATAAATATTAAAATACTTGTGCCATGTGTCCCTCAGAAAAGCGTTAAATGTGTCACTTTTATTAATTCCTCTCCACCACGTTTCAATGAGATACCTGTAATTATTATTATATTTATACCTTCGTATTTTTATTATTATATTATACCTTGGAAGCAAATCTGGAGTTGTACCACACATATTTTTCACGATTTTCAGTCTTAGAGGCCGCCATAAACTTTCGATTCTCTGTGTATGTGCCTTGGATATTGGATC
>NC_042493.1:43986473-43990451 GCF_005508785.2 Acyrthosiphon pisum
AACAGCTGCAGCTGTTGTAAAATGTAATTTGTTATGTGTAAATAATATATAGTAAATACTGTGAACCATATGACTGACAGTGTGCGCGAAACGGGTATGAAAAATATCGGAAAACCGTACAAATAAGATGTTGTAATATTGTAGGGAAAAAAAGTCTGCCTAGACTTCTGAGTTTCTGACGACTATTAGCAATTATAGGGAGGTGGGATGTTTTTTTCTTTAGAAGTACTTCAATTAAAAATGTTATAAAAATTCATCTAAATCGCGAAATTTTGCAAATTATATTGTACCTAGTTAAGAAATTATTAAATATTATGGATTGTTAATTTAAAATTGTTAAAATTTAAGATTGTTTCTCATAAGTAATTAATATACCTAGGTACTTAATATACCTTCTATAACCAAAAAATCCAATAATATTGTAATATAAACGCAGTCTTTTTTAATAAATATTTAAGTTTAAATTTGTATGAAATTAGATATTTAATCTATAATAAATATTTACTTTTAGTTACTTTTTCTAATTTAAAATTATTGTTTTAATATATAGGCTGACAGACCGTAGTCTTCACTCAGAATCGTTTTTGGTATACAATCCTCGTCGCTTAATAACATTCCGAATTCACATTCAGCATATAGCTAATTATAATATGTATTGTTGTCTGTGCGCAAGCCCTGATTGAGGGGGGCAGAGAGGGCCATGGTCCTGGGTTCACAACATAGACTATATTGCTATTTTATATAGATAATAATGGATATGTTATTATTATTATTATTATGCTATAATAATATTGACAATGTCCTCTATTCTTAGCAGGGTGTTAATGGTAAGGAAATGGGATTTAGGTATAGTACCTATTTAGTTATACCTGAGTACTGTGAATACCGTCGGTTACAAATTTACCATGGTTAAAACATTATAGCTGAAAAACTGTTTTTGATGTTAAACTTTGAATATTACCTAGAATAATGAACGCAAATTCATACATTAATATTGATAATTTATTACGTATCTATATTATGTTCATTGTTCAAACACTTAGGTACATTTCATAAAAAAAAGTATTTAAATGATTAAATGTAATTTACCTATATAGTAATTAGTAAACATTTTTTTTATCTCTAAAATATAGGTATTTATTTGTGAGTAACCAATATTTTGATTATATTTATGAGCCCCTAAAATTGTTTGGCCCCAGGCCCAAAATTAACTTAATCCGGGCTTTATATATATAAAAATTAATAGGTGAAATTGAAAATTTGTCGATATCTTATATATTTTATGTACCTAATCCTTTCTATTGAAAATATCTGAGTACGCCACTGTTACTATATATCTATCAGCTATCTTTAAAACAATAATAACATTCAAATTGTATATAGGTACTAGGTATACATAAGCGTACAATATATTGCATATTGTATTTGTATATTGTATATAGCATTGTGTAAACAAACATTATACATATAAGCTACAGTTATAGGTACCTAGGTAATTAGTACCTATACATGATTTTAAATTAAAATTTTTATTTCCCCGTCAAGTGTTACTAATAGATGGCTTCATATTAAAAACTTGCATTTTTTTATTCTGCTATCAGTCATCACATACTTATATACTTATTGTACTAAAAAGTACCTAGGTAAAGATTGTGTATTTCTTAATGTAAAAAAAAAATATTATTGACAATAAAAACCAAATACATCTATATAAATAATAAATGTACTTATTCTACCTGGCTGCCTAATATAGTTAGACGTAGATTTCTATGTAAGTTTATAATTTTATTGATTGTAGATTTATTATATCTTCTTTTTGAATTAAAAATTAGCACATTTCATAACACTCCAAGAACTAAAACAAATAAAACGTATTGATACCTAATTGATATTAAAATATTTTCGCATGTTTTGAAGTAAATAAGTAATTAATATATTTTATTAAATATTTTACGAATAACTTACGTGGCTACGTAGTCAGTGGACAGTGGCGGATCCAGGAGGTGTCAAAGGAGGCATCCCCCCCCAAAGTAAGCCCAGGATCCGCCACTGTACGTGTACGTACCTACATATTTCGTAAGATACATTTTAAATTCTTAGCGGAGCGATGAATGTATTTATTTTAAAATGATGTGTTTTTTTTAGTGGAATTCCACACTTTTAATTTAAATTTAAAAAAGTTGTGCGCAAATCCACCATAATTTCCATTGAGTATATGACGTTCGAATTCTGACATTTATCAAAATTGTCTATTTATATCTAAGCTTTAAAAATGTAATACAATATTCCCCTTAAGTTTTCCTAAATTTAACAAAAAAAAAGTTTACTATAAAGTTAAATTATTTTTTTACAAGCTTTTGAAGATAGACATCGAATATTCACCAGTAAATTAATAAACTCTCATACAATTATTTTCTTATTTTTTCGTTATTCAAAAGCTATAATAAGTAATAACCGAAAGTACTTAAAATTGTCATCAAACATTTGTTTAAAATTGTATATACATGATAAATTTTTCAAAATATTTCGACTTGTTTTGAGCCGTCTACGGACATTTTCAATTTTAATTTTTTAGTGTTTTATTCTAAAATTGTCAATAAAATTTTATTCGTTGGGTCAAAAAGCTTGAAAATTAAATACAAGGTTCCTCATGAGCAGTTATAATAGTGGCTGCATCCGAATTGGTTCCCATACCTGAAAATTGACATCCGAATTGGTTCCCGACATTCCAGGCAACACACATCCGAATTGGTTCCCGATATTCTAGGTAGGCGGCACACGTCCGAATTGGTTCCCGATACAGACTTACGAAAAAGCAAAATACAATATAATATAAATAAAATATTTAATATTATTATAACATATATTTCCCATCATTATAAGTACATAATATGAACAGATAATCATTAAGATAAAATCCGTGATAAAAACGTTGTTATATTATCGATATGGACAGATAGTCATTACTCGTTAGTCGGTACGACATTCAGTAACACATCGCAATTTCACAATAACCGTTGAGTTAACGTAGAGTGTTAAATTAGTGCAAATATGGAATTTATGTATATAGTGAAAAAAATAAAAAAACTTATAGTATTAGAAGGTTATAAGTTTGGATTTCAAAAAAAATTGGCAGGCGACATTGACCGTTGGACATATTGTGTACAAAGAACATGTAAGTCGTATTTAAAAATAAATAATTTAAATATAATTGTTGATAAAAGTATTATACATAACCATGAAAAATGCCCTGATAAAAAACTTAACAGACAAAAATTAAGCAACAGTTCGAAACGAAAAGCTCAAGAAGCATTACATGAACGACCAGCAAAAATTATTCGCTGCGAGTTAGCTAAATCCGATATTGATACCATAGATGCTCAAGATCTATGTAGAATTAGAAAAAATATACACGCTAGTCGGTGCAGTACAATACCAACGTTGCCCAAAACATTGAGCGAGACTCATAATATATTAAATAATTATAATTTAATGACTAATCGGGGAGAACAGTTTTTATTTATTAACAGTGCAGAAACCAATATAATTGGATTTACATGTGATACCGATTTGGAAGTATTGCGTCAAATGAAAACTGTGTTTATTGACAGTACTTTCAAAAGTTGTCCTAAGCTTTTTTACCAACTTTTTTCAATCCATGGTGTGAAAAATAACTACTATGTCCCTCTAGTTTTTTTTTTTACTTCCAAATAAAACTAGTGAAACGTATACAAAAGCTTTTCGTTTAATTCAGAATTATTTAAACCCGGATAAAATATATGCGGACTTTGAAAGAGCAATCCATGTAGCGATCTCTGAAGTATGGCCTTTAGCTCGATTAAAAGGTTGTCGGTTTCACTTGGGCCAAGCATGGTGGAGGAAGATACAACAATAAGGATTTTCAAATGAATTTAAAAATAACGATTCTGAAATAGGACGAACATTAAAATTGTTTTTTGGCTTATCTTTACTATCGCC
>NC_042493.1:43990551-44016602 GCF_005508785.2 Acyrthosiphon pisum
CACAGAAGTTAACGATTGCTATATTAATGACTTAATGTCATTAAAACCGATAAATGAAAAACTTGATTAATACTTTATTAATGTACCTTCGTTATCATGAATAATTTCTTTATTAATGGGCATGTTATTGTTATGAATATTATTAATTTTTTTATTAAAAGTGTTTTTATTGTTATTGAAGGCATTAATTTTATCATTTATTAATTCGTTATTAATTGCATTGCTAATAGGGTTGTTATGATTATTAATATTGAGTACGTCGATTACTTGATTTACGTTTTTTTGTTTACGTGGTGGTGATTCTAATTGTGGTGATAAATCTATTAATATTCCTTCTTTGACTTGTATTATTTTTTTATTAGCTGAGCTATTTATATTATTTATAATTATTGTTTTGTCATTGTTTATATCTTTATTATTTTTGTAATTATGTATTTTTTGTATATGAATATTCAATTGGTATTTTTGTGGATGGTTTTATGGATTTTGTGCCTGGAATCCAGTGCGTGTTATTGTTAACATTATATAATAGTATCGGAGGTTTACTATCGTTTTCTTTCGCGTAAACCATTCCGTTTTTGGTATTATAGTCATAAATATAAGTATCGAATTCATAATGATTAGCAATAGAAGAAGCTAATTCTGCTAACCAGTAATTTGGGAGTTTATTTAAATTTAAAAGTTCTAAAATATAGGAAATAGTGGTTATTTTATTATTCCCGTCGTTAAGTGCGTTGCATAATGCGTATATGCCGCAGTTATCGTCGTCGATAACATTTTCGCCCGGTATATAATTATTAAATATTTTAAATGCTTTATCATTATTATATTTTAACGTATTTGTTGGTTTTGTATTATTCTCATTAAGGTTTCTGACAACCCGTGTTAATTTTACGTGTTCATTGGTTTTCCAATTATTTATTATGTCAGAGTTATCTATATGACAAATTATTATTTCAATGTCAGTATTTTGAAATTCTGAATAAATAAGTTGTTTTATTATTGACCAGTTACAATTATCTAAGCCGGAGGCTAATTTGGGAATTGATAAATTAAAATTTTTATTTAATACCATGCATTTTTTTAAATTTGCCAGAGCTATTTTTATTGTATTAATTGTTGGCTTTTGATAGAATTTTTCTTTAATTATTAAATGATAAATGAGTTTATTATTGATTTTTGTGGCTAAAACGTTTCCTACTTGTGTGTTTAGTTTTGAAAGAATATTTGTGACATCTCCATAAGTGTTTTTTATATCAAGGGCTATCCCTTGGCTCATTTTTAAGTCTGCTGATATGCAGTGAGCTATGGAGTAGTCATTACTAAGTTCAAAAATGTTTGATTGGATTTCTTTGATTAAATTAATTTTAGAATCAGTGATATTAGTATAGGCTTTTATTATGAGATTGTTATTTAAAGTGATTGTTTTTCCTTTGAAATCTATAATGGCATAGTTTTTGGATAAGAAATTGTTTCCTATTATAAATGCGCAAGATAAGTCTTGTATAATATGCGTTAATATTTTGAATTTAATAGATTTTTATTTCTAAATTAATTTCCGTGGACCCAAATAAAATTAATGGTTTGTTGTTGGGTCCCGTTAATTTCATGTTAATTACTTTGTTTATAATTTGATTTTTGGGTACAAGGGTATGTCTAATGCAACATATATTTGCGCCTGTGTCAATTGTTATTGGAATATCATTATTATTAAATTTTGCATTTATGTATAATGCGTTTGGAATATTATAAAATTTATTGAATGTGTAATGGTTGGATTTGTTTTTGACATATAAGGGGAACAATTTTTGTCAATAAAACTGTTGACCTAACTATTGGTTTTTTGATTGTGGAAAAGATTTCCAACAATTTGGAGCATCGTGTCCAAGTTTTTGGCATAGTTGACATATTGTTTTAATTTCTCTGAAGCCACATTCTTCAGTTGTATGATTTGAATAGTGACAAATATTGTACATTTAATATTATTTCTATTTTTTTGTACGGGATTTTGATTAAAAGATTGTTTCGATTGGTAAGTATTTATGTGGATTTTGAGTAAAGCGAGATGGATTATCTAATTGTGAGTTGTTGTGAGTTTTTGTTGAATTGGCTGTTTAGGATATTTCGAATTTTTGAATTGTTTATAATTATTTTTTTCAATGTGATTATTTATTACCAATTAAAGCATATAATTATTACGATTGATTGGGATCGTGAGTGTAGAAATTTATAAACGAAGGATATGATGATTTATGAAGCACCCGAGTCTGCGTGTCTTAACTAGCTGTGTCGTTGATGATGTTTTTACCATAGAAATTATGTAAGTATATTTTAGTATGACTTATTACCTGGTTGATATTTCTTGACCTGAACAATGATGGAATTTGAAATGTGTGTTGATGATATTGGTATTGTTGAAATAATGTAAGTACAATTTGTGGTTAAATATAAGTTACTTTAATAATTCACAACAAGATTTTATAAGATCTGAAATAAGTATGTTTTAAGTTAATAAACGTTTTACGAGTATATGAGCTAAGACTGTGCGTATGAAAAACTGTGTAAGGCAGTGTTGAATAATGTGAGCAGACTGATCTGAGTATCAAAATGGGGGTTCTACTTATAGTATTGACCTTTGTACCTTGTTGTTCCATATTAAATTGTTGTTTATTTTTGCATATATACATGGGTATAATCAAAATATGTTATTGTAAGATTAGTGACATTTGTACATATGTATATATGGTTATTACTTATTCATAGTTTTTGTACCTTTTGGTTAGTATCAGGGTACATGGGTACATATGTTTATTATATTGTTTATTAGACATTGTTTTGTAATTTAATTGTATAATGAATATGATGGCTGTTGTGTATTATTTTGGGTAATATAATGGGTACATGGGTACAGATATTTATTGTGGTTTTCTGGTTATGAAATATTTAATAGTGTTATGATGATATTGAGTCATGAAACTGTGTTGGTGTAATGACGTAGATATCATTACACCGGTGCACACTGCCCAGTCTGGGCGTGAGTCATGAATGTGTTGACTGTGTATATAACTATTTAATTAAAAAATATTTTTAATTTGTACACGCTAATCAGCCTAATCCTGAAGATTTGAACCCACATTTCACTACTGCAGTGCTGTTTGTTATATTCTGTGTAACGAGTTACGGACGTAAGTAAAATTTAGTTGTATAATGATTTAGTTTTATGTGTTTATATATTATACAAACATAGTATTGAATTTTTTCTTAAAATTAAAATGCTATTGCTATTAAAACCATTAAATATACACTAATATTTTCTTCTCATATTTGTTGATTGTTTTAGAACAATGCATACTTGAACAACAAACATTAACAAACACAATAATAATAATAATTATACAATAAATCAAAATATATAAAACTTTTTATTGAAAACTGTAGTAGGTAGGTACCAGAGAACAATCGCTATGCTTGCATACAAACCATGAACTAATTATCTTAGCTCATGATACAAACATAATATTGTTCCATGATACAAATACATAATTAATTATTAACATGGGCAGGTATATTATTTTTTTTCACTACTTTTAAATACCTAACAGGTATAACATTTGCTTAATACTTAACTAATTTAGATTTTTTTTTTCAGTTGACAACTTTTCTTTTTTAGATCTCTATTTTGTAATGCGGTGTGTTGCCTCATCCGCATTGTAACTGATGATATATGTCATTATATCAGTTTTATGTTCAGAACACGGGAATGCTGTCAAGTGTCCACTTTTGGACAGAAGCTCGTCAACACAGTTTTGAAAAACATTTTCAGTACTGCAATGTATTTCAAAAGAATCTTCAATCGCTGAGATGAGTTTGAAAAATCCTTGATTTGGATGTTGTAAACCTCCCCTGGATTTCATGTTGGTTAATGTTGCTTCAGTAATATTCGAAGAGTTTCCAGCTAAATATAGTACAGTTAATTTAATTAGGTAAGTTTTTATTTAAATTTGTATTAAATTAATTAGTACTTGTTTGAATAGCCATTTTACAAGTAATGCATTTTACATGATTTAATAATTTTTCGACTGACATATCCACATATATAATAAGTTAAGCAATGACTTTTACTGTTGATTTATAATAAGTATGATCAAAAATATCATCAGCTTCACACACATCAGTATCTAAAATTTCATCTAATCTACGAGCTAGATTTTGAATTTTTATTTATCTCACAGATTCTTCAGTATTAAAAACTTCTTTAATGTCATGCAAATTAATTTTAGGAGCTGTAGTTTCCAAAATTGTGCAGTTTCCGGATCTTGGAGGTTTTAAGTTTCCGGATCATCTTGGAGGTTTTAAAATCGAATAAGCGGATAATATTTTTTAGACCTGCAAGAAGGTTGGTGTACTTGGGTGGTCACTTGGACCAGTACCTTGACGAACTACACCAAAAAATTGCTATAATGTTAAAGCAAAACAAATAGGTATGTGTTATATTGCAACAAAATATTTTTATTTTAATAGGTTAATGGAAGCACATAAGTCACGATGAACTAGGAAGTACTACCATAGATCTTGCAGACCATGAATTAAGCCTCCTGAATACCGCGGAATGTATTAGTCTATACTACATGATACTACACTTATAAAGGTTAAAATGTCAAGCCCCCCGCCAATTTGACCAATTATCCGTTCATTTTGCATAACATTTAGCCATTTAGGATATAAATAAATGTAAATTATAGAAGTTACTTACTTCTAATTTATCCTGATTCACCTTATAAGTCAGTACATAGTTGAATCCAATTTCTTCTAACAAATATTTTGATAGTTCCATTGTAGACTTTATTGTAACCCTAAGACCTTCAGCAGTTTGTTTTGTTAAAAAATTGTACTCATGAATTTTTTTATTTACTATATTTAACTCCCATTCATCAATATATTTTAGAGTGTCTTCTAAAACCTAATATATAAGTAGTTCATATTTTATTTTAACAATGTGAAGGCATTTAAAAACTACTATTCATTAACTTAAAATCTTTTGAATTTTTTTTTATGCCTTCCGCTGGAAATTTTCTGTTCAATGAATCAAAAATATCATTAAACATTTTTGAAAATTTTTCAGTTTCTTGGCAGTCTTTTAACTCTGGAACTTATACATAATCCCTGTAATATTTCAATCCTGTTGATACAGAATTACTAAATATCTGAAATATTAAAGTTTTTTTTAATAAAAGTAGTTAATAATTACCTACATTAATGTTTATTTATACCTGGGGGGCTAACTTAACGTTCATTTTTGAAAAACTGTCCAAAACTAAATGTCTGTTTGTAATTTTCGGACAAACTCTTTTGGATATTTGTTTTAAGTCTGCTTGGTGCAGTTGTACATAATGTTCCCACTTAATGTAATTTTTTTCATTAGTCACTTAATTATTGTTAAATAAATATTACGTTATTGCTGATTATTTTGTTCTATTTTATAGTTTCAAAAGTAGAACTAAAAATTAATTAGTAATTACTATTTACCCTTAATGTTTTACTATTGTACAATCTGTTTTTAACAGTCTTAATTAAATGTGGTGCGTCAGAGTAAAAATAAATTTTACGGTTTTTGTCCATTGGATGTGTTATAGAATTGTTCAAACTGCCAAGTTTACCACATATTCCAAATTCATTCCATAGCCTCCTGTTGGTTGAACTCGTATCACTCACTACACCATCTATCTTTGCTCCAGCATTCTCAAGAAGGGCTATTGCTTTAACAACCAACTGAGTTAAAACTCCTAAAATATTTAAATGATTTTTATTACTGTGCATTTTTAAAGGTTCGTTTTATTTTAGTCACCTTTGACTGATCCTTTTGATGCAAATACTGCAATTGGCTGAGTAATATTAGAACCCAAACTTTGGAACATCAACACTAGTCCGTGATCAGCTTTTTGACCAGAATTTAAGGAAGAATTATCTTTACCATAATCTTCCATTCCAGTATAAGATAATGTTTTAGTGTCAACATTAACACTCTTACGTAAAAAAATCTCATCAAAAAGCAGTACTCCGTGTTTTTCGGTATCTTTTAAAAGACTTATTTTAGTCTTAAACAATTTAAAAAATTTGTCATCAAAGCCACAATCTGATTTAACCATAGTTAAATATTCACGAATTGTTCTAGAGCAAGGTAAAGGCAAAATATCTTGTTCTCTTAGAAACTTGTATGTGGACGAAGACCTGTTAAATGCATAATTCATGTTTAATGAGTGATTTAATTTAATATAATCGAGAATAAAAGGTTAGGTTAGGACGTTAGGTACCTGATGTGAAATAAAATACAAAGTAATTTCCAGTTCTCTGAGTACCTTCTATTATTTGGTTTTACCTTACTACTGTTAAAAATTTCTCTGATTAAAATTTGCTGTGATTCATTAACATTATTGTTTTTTAAAATGTCAACAACAGAATTTTCTGAAAACTTTTCCATTTCATTTTGCAAACCAACTAATTTTTTTTGAATTTTTGCTACTTTATTTTTGTACCTGATGATTAATGTTCAAACATAGATTATTTATACAGAAATTTAAAATAGTATTAAAAAAAAAATATCTTACCTTAAATTCAATTTTTGTATATTATGTTTTTTTTTCTTTAATATAAACAATGTTTTTGCACGATTTGGAGTTAATGTGCCACCTAATCTTTTTGCTCTATTTTTTTTATTAAACTATCATGTTTTTTCTACGAAATGCTGTACAAATTCTATCACACCAAGTACACCTTTTTATGTTTGGGTTGTGTAGAATAAAAGTGCATTTCTCGTGTCTCCGAGTATTATTTGTGTTTTTAGTACCATATTTAACTGAAATACCTAAAGAAGGAAAGAGTCTGATCATATTTATAATCATACGCCAATCAAATAATTTTATTTAAACATAAATATGATGAGTCTATGTACCTGGATAATTCAACGCATTTGGACCACCTGCACATATCTTTTTAGTATTGAATAATTAATTTAATTAATTTTTAAATTTCCAGGCTTGAATAAGTTGTAATTTTAGGCAATGTTAACTCTTCTTCACAACATCTCACTTGTTGGTCATTAGTCACAACAATTCGTTTCTCAATAATAATTTTAACAAGATCATTAGTTGTGTAATGTTCAGCATTAAAAAATATGAAACCTACTGTACAGCAGAGTGGCATCCGCTTACCCACCTTTTAATTAATAAGTTTACCAAAAGGTTATACTACAGGATGTCTACAACCAACCAACCTTTGCTAATTCAGTTTGATCATCATCAAACATTTTAGGTACAGCATCTTTTACTAGCTTCAATCTGATTGGCATGGGAAACTTCACATCTACAAATTTATTAACTTCTGCATACGTTTGTATAATATCTTTAGGTAAAAAATGTTTTTCACACACATATTTTATTTTGCTTACATGTCCATTTACTTTTTCTATAATATTTGTCCAAGAAATTAAAGAATCTTTTGGGACACTAAAGAAAGAACATTCACCATCAAAACTTTTACAATTTTTTATACTACACCTAGACATTTTTAAAAAGGATAAAATAAAAATTGCAAGGTAAGAAAGTTGAGGAGAGTGGTATAGGTACTTATAAAGAACGAATTCACAATGTATAATAAGTAAATATATTTATTTGAAAAGTACATAATATATTGAATTATAACGGTTTTATACTCGGCGCGGAATAAGATCATGACCAGGCGGCGGACCGATTAGCGTCCGTTACGCGCAGCCGATTTCTCATTGGTTCCCCAAACATCTGTTCACAGTTATACAGCACTGTTCAAAATGTGAACCGCATACACTGTGTTGTTTTATAAACATGTGCACGTCTCTGTTGACACATGAGGCGCTCCATATACAAAGCCGGTAATTGCCACTATGGTGGGCGGTGCGGTGGAGGAAGTTGTTTTGAATGCGCGACTGGTCATGTTCTTATTCCACGACGAGTATAGATCCACGGATACTTACATTTCACAGGTAAATAAAATAACAAAGTTTCAATAAGAAATCGAGAATCTGTGGCTTACAATTTCAAACCATATTAAAATGTATTTATTTATATAATTTGAAATAGTGTCAATGCTTTCAAATAGATAGCGTTTCAGTCGCTAAATTTCCCCCACTACAGAAATACCGTCGAATTACTTGACCGCAAATATTAACACCGTCACCAGTCCATATTATCTTAGTTCATGTTCTACATACACTGTTTCTGCCAACATAACGGAGAGAGAAACGATGGTTCTCACTCGCACAGATCTTCTGTGTGACAAGGAAAGTAAAACTCTCGTAAGAGAGAGAAAACATAATATGTACAGTATCTACGCAATTATGACATCTAGCGGTTAGTAATGGTATGAATTATGTTAGCTTACAGATTTTTGTGTTATGCCGTATCCATATGTTTATTAATATCTATGCATAGAATAGAATAGAATAGAATAGAAGACTAGCTAGCTGTTGTTGTGAGTGAGGTTCGCGGTACGGTAGCGGCCGGCGCGTGGCGGTTGCTACGGCGCGGCGTTGAAAGGGGAAGTTTGGGCGGCCGCGTCTCGCTGTATGACGTTCGAAAGCAAAAGACTCACAAAACTGCAGTTTTTAGCTCTGTCTCTCTCGCACTCTGCATTCGACAACGCGTGCGAGTGAGAAGTCTGAGCGCCGAAACGAAACTTAATGTATAATAGTCTCGCTATCGTTGTCGGTGTGCTGTTTCTTATCGGTGTTACTTATGCACAGAAAGGAGTCTCTAGCGAGACTCTTCGATAATAACGTACAAGTGTACAACTGGACTATTTAACTGTGACAGTACACACACACCGTATACACACTATACGACGATGCCTGTGCAAGTGAGTTTTACATACTTCAAAGGCCATATCGGTTGTGAATATATATTTCACAACCGAGGTCATTTTACATCCGTGAGTCTTGTACTCGTATAACTAGATACTAAATTGTACACACGTGTCAAGGTTAACTACTAATATTAATTGTATATTTCAACAGGGCGAAAATGGAAGAGGATCGTTGGATCGCACAGCAAAGCACGCCGTGGTTCTGATCCTCTCCGCGTGATTTTCGCCCTGACTCGACCGCGTCACCATCCGGTGGCCATCGTGGAGTTGCGCATCACCGTACCCTGAAACTTTATTCGTTTCCACGAGTCCTGCGATGCTGATGTCCATTTTCCTAGCTCAGCTGTATCGCTCGCCCGTTGAGTTTTGCAGTCTCTGCCGCCGCCGCCGCCGCCGCCGCCTTTGCGAGTCACCTTCATGCACTCTGCCGTCGTCGTGGTACCGTCGGGGCGATATCGTTGTCCGTGCCAGTACAGCTAGCCGTCGTCGTCGTCCATCGCTCGTGGGCGACCGTAGCTACCAGGCCCGCGCTGAATCGTCTTGATGGTCGCGCGTGACGCTGGCCACTGAGATCTCGTCTTTCTGCGAGTGGCCGGAGAACGTATAGGATGACTTACCGCCGGAAACCGTAAAGGGCTCTTTCACATAGGTCCCACTCCCCCGTCGCCGTCGTCTTGTCTAGGTGTCTTCATCTGGCAGAGAGTACTACACTGCGGGTTTCAAGTTTTTCTGGCACAACCACACAATAGCAGGAGCTTTGCACCCCTCCACGTGGCGGCGAAAAAGCGTCTTGTCCAGAGGTGTCTACATGTCTTGCTCGGAATTGTGGTTGTCTCTAGTTCTTTCTTCCTGTCCTGTGTAGCAGTGTCCCTCTCTTCTTCAATTCCCACAGATGGTATCATGTCTGCCTTGTTCTGCCCCTGCTCGCCTTTCGCTGCCCTGCTGCAGTATGCCACCCTGCCTGGTTGATCCAAGCGTCTCGGAGGGCACCAGTACTACCGCTGCAGCGTCACCACTGTCTTCCTCCATCATGCATATTGCATTAACCGTATAATATTGACCAAATAACCAAATAATGTCGCGTAATATAACGTCTTCGTCATCATCGTGGTCGTTCGGATCTAAATCTTTATTTTTTGGTTTTGGGATCTTCTTCCATCGTCGTAATCCATTCGTCAACACTCTTCATTATGATCTCTTCAACTAATTCGATGATAACGCTGTCAATGGTGGCCATTTTTACTTTTTACTAGCTTATCCCGTGCACTTTGTTACTCGTTAAATGTATAAACTGTATATGACTCAAATGCGTTAATTGTTCAATGCGTCATTTAACATTCGGTGTATGATGTTCTAGATTTATTTTAACTTTTCTGTTGCCCGGAATTAAAATTCTGATTCGCAGCAGTATATTATCAGGTAAGCAATCTACTGTGAGAGTGAGAGACTATTGATTTTCTGTAACAATTTAACGGTTGCGAGATGTCTTCGAGCCGCCGGAGGGAGCTATATTAGAGAGGACTGGTAGCCATTGTAGGTTGGTACCCCGAACGCAGCTTATAATGGTTTGCATAGTATTGTTCAGCTGAGTATCAACCTTTTTTGCATGTACGCTTCTCTCCCAGACGGGGCGCATACTCCGCGACGCTGTATACACACATAGAAATAGGGTAGTTAAATTAACTCCTAACTCTGATGTCACATACTAGAAACTCGATTTAATCGGTTTTGTTGTTAAGTGAAACCTTAATGGAACGTTGATTTAACTATCAAGTGTTGAGCATTAAACATTCTAAAGCAACAAATTGTAAATAGTAAAATTAAAATACTTCGTTGTCGTGTCGTAATTTATTTATGCTTCAATTAAAATTAATAGGTCTCATTTAAAAAGTGTTGAAATAGTTAATTTTACAATTGTATTGAGTTTGTTTTAGCACCAATATTTCTGTTGTTTTAAGAATGTAAGAATGATAGTATTTAGATGGTCCCAGTGTTGTCTAAACTTAACAATTGTAACTTGTTATTCTAAGAATCGTACATCAAACGTAATAATATATATTAAACTAACAATTATATGCAGTTATTTTTATATATTTTAGTTTTAAGTTTAAATAGTAGGTATTGTAGTCAATGTAATATATTTGTAAAGTTGTTACCAATTAAAATTCGATTTGAGTTAAGTCAAAATATAATTGTAAATTTGACCGCTAAATGTTATTGTGATAACACGGCTATGGAGTTATTTTGACTACAAACACACTCAAACATTATTATTATTTTTACGGTTGTGATAAAAATAGCATGACATAATTTAACTATTAACAATATCATCACCAATCACAATTCAAATTATTACTGCAGTAAACATGTTTAATAGTTGTACCATGTTATTGGTACCTATATATTGGTTATTTTTGAGTTATGTTATATTATTCCACCGTGATTTGTGAATAATAATTGTGGTTATGTACCGCGCATGGACGCAGAGTATTCTGACAAAAGACTGCACTGGACATAACATGACGTCTGAATAATGAATATGTGCTTTCTCTACAACTAATAGCAAATATGTACTAAAGTATCAGTGCTTAAAGTTTATTTGTTTAGTACAACATGAGCTGATTTGGAAATTGGCCCGGGACAAAATTTTATATCTGCAGTTCAATTTACCCATTTGTTTCACCAGGCAATGCCTGATGAATTAAAAAATATTTCTCTTCTTGTATCTTGGTGTAAGTACAAAGGAATATTTTATAAGCCTGGTGTGGTTTTGACTTTAGAGGTGAATTTAGATGGTTGTTTATTTGGTAAAGTTGAGAAAATACTTATTGGAAAATCAATGATTCCCTACTTTATAGTTAAACCATTATATTCTATAGGTTTTAATAATCACTTTTATGCTCATGACAATACTAATACCTATGATCAAATTGGATACTATGTTAATCAAATACCTGATTCAACCCCATCGGTTACCCGGGTTTTAGGCGATGGTAGTCTTTATGTAACCATCATAAGATATGCTTTATAAATGTATAACCCAAAAGTTATAAATTATATGAATATTATTAATTTATAATTATATTAGATATTATATAAAATACATATTTGTATTTTAATTGTTAATTAAGTACCTACCTAATGAATAACTAGGTTTTAAATGTTAAATTTGTTTTTATTATAATATGTATAAAAAAATAAAAAAATATATGCTTATAACCGCAGCAGTTGTAATTAAATGTCAAATGTTTCCAGTCATAGGTTATAAGTATATTTCTGTATTTCTGTACTTATATTTACTATTTTTTTTTTTTATTATATGATAAATTATGATTGTAAATAATAAATACCTAATTCTATAATATTATAACGACTTGTTTAAATAGTGTATTTTATCATGCCTCAATTACCCCTGATAGGTAGTCTAGTGGTAGGAATTTAGGTAGGATAATCGATAGGTAGGTAGGTTAATACTCGTGGGTTCGAAACTGGACGGATGAGAAAAATTCTTGTCGCTTTTTTTTAAAAATAATTACAATATTTTAAGATCGGTTGTTGTTAACTTCACTTTTTTATGACAGTTAAATTCAAAAGTAGATAAGTTGATTCAACTTGTTTATTTTTTTGTAAGAATAAACATTAAATATAGGGTCTCTTCCAACCTTCAATAGGGTTTTCCTTTAACTATTTTTAGTAGTGGAAACACGTAATATTTGTTATCAGAACAACACGTAAATAATGTTAAAACAACATCAAACAATTAAAAGGAACAACAACATCTGGTGTTGTTTTAACTCCAATAAGAAGTTACATTCAAATTATAGCGTGAGAAATATGATGATGTTAAAACAACCGTCCAGCCGCGAAAATCGACGTGCGAATGTGTTTGGCATTGAGAACATTTGGAGTTAATACAACTCCACATTTCTATGTGTGTACCAGGGCCAGGGCCGATATGCGGAGTACGTTTGCTTGGCAGCCCCAACTTGTTTCCGCTAGTTTACTAATAATATTATTCCTGGTTTTCAGTTTATTCTTTACATTTTCAAGGTATTGGTTGTAGTTTAATGCTCTGTTCAGTTTGATCCCTAGATATTTTAGAGCATCGTCACTCATTAGTTTGGCTCCCTATCAGGTTAGCTTATCTGTTAGCATCTCTGTTGTTCAAATGGAAGACCATATATGTGGTTTTATTATGGTTAAGGATGAGGAACCCGGGTTTTAAATAATTCTATACTCTTACTGGGTCTTCGTTTAATATATCCTTCAACTTTTCAAATGATTATTCTTCTTGGACTGCTAACCCCACGTCATCCACGTACATAAATTTGCGTGACGAGGTATTTATGATATCCGCTGTATAGGCATTAAACAAAATGGGGAAAACCCTGAGGAAAACTATTTTGGAGGAATTTGTATTTGCTCACTTTTCCATCTAGTTGAACTTTAAATTTTACCAATATTTCTTCCATGAAAAAAAAAATTTTGATAAAAGTGTACTTACCTGCCAGGTAGTTGCACTAGTGACTAGACACTTAAGTCAAAACATAAATTTAGACGCAACTGCAATTTGTAGTAGCTGGTAAAATATTGTTAAAATCAAATTTGTATGATCTCAAAACCGAAAATGAAACTTTGAGACGTATTCAGGTCACACAAAAAAAGAACTTATATCATTGTAAAATCAATACATTTATCAATCCTCTCAGAATCAAAAAAAAAAGTTCGTATTCTTTTATTAGTTAGTACCTATCCAATAAAAATATCTAGGCATTTAAATAGTTTATCTGTTTACCGTTACTTAAGATTAGATATAACTTAAGAAACATGAAATCAAATTGTAGCTGAATATAAAATCTTATCAATTAATATAAACTTAAATTTACTGTTATTATATTATGATTCAACCATAAAGATAAATTAAATTAAGGTAACCATTAAAAATTAATTAGTGATACATGCAGTCATTGTGTTCACGATTCATCTTTAGAAACATGTGATTTATAACTTCTATGATTCAGATAAATATTATTGTCTGTGGCATATGATTCATCATAATATCTTTGTTGGGTAACTATAATAATAATTAGTTACTTATTGTCTATTATCATTAATTATGAAAATAATTATTAATATAAAATTGATTTAGGTAAACAAATCAGTAGCTAGGTACGTACAAGGATATAAATATATAATAAATAATAATAGTAATAATATCTTTGAAACTCCCCTTTAGCATAATGTTTCTGTTGGGGGATAAATAAGTTTGGGTTATTACCTAAAATACTAAAGTTTTAAGCTAAGTGATATTTATAAAGAAAAATATAACATTTTAACAAATGAAAATTTCTTATAAAAATAATTTTGATTAGGAATGAATACATCGACAGGAAGCAAGATATTTAATGTACCCCCCACTCCATTAAGAAACAAGCTTGAAGGCAAGTCGCCAGTTGAATCTGCAGGACACTGAAGCTTTATTAGTAGAATGGGTGCTAACTTGTGCCAAAATAGGGTTTCTTGTAGATCGGCAGGGACTATTATGTCCAGTTAAGAAACTAGTTGATGTCTCCATTTATAAACAACAGGCCAGGTAAAAAATGGTTTTATGGATTTATGAACCGCAACAAGTGTCTATCTCAAAAACATGCTAAGTATGTGAACAAAGCAAGAGGATCAGTGACCGAGGATAAATAAGGAAATGGTTTGATGAAGTTTCTGAGCTATTGGGCGAATATTTGTATGTATGCTTAACTACCCAGAACGAGTATTTAACATGGATGAAACGTGTTTCTATTTAGCTCCTAAAGGAGAACTTATACTATAGTTGGGGCACCGAGAGAACGCTACTGGGCGGCGACCAAAATACGTCCGTTTTCGCGCATTCCCACCACTAAACCTAGCCGAATGTTGGCCGCCGTTAATGCGCGCCGCCGCCACCGACGCCGCCTGCTACCGCCTACCACCACCGCTGCCGTAGTTCTGGTCACGTGTTATTATAGTGGTGGTATTGTATACAGCGTGTTCTATAGCGATTTCCCGTATCTCACGTTTTGTCATACATACAATATTCACCAACTTTTTTTCTTCGCGTTTTTTTAGCATACCAGTGCTTATAAATATTTTTAGTATTGTGTATCTTACTATCTTAGAGTACTTAATACACCATGGATATCGTCGATATATCACCTTCCAAAGAAAATCCTCATGGAAAAATAAGTATTATTATTTTTCTATAGCAAATTCTTAATTTATTAATTTTATTAATTTATTATCCTTTAGTTTGTTGGTACTGGTCAAAAGCAAATAATCATTAATCTGTACAAAGAGAAGATCAAACAACAACAAGAAAACCCAGACAGCCCCCAATTGACCTACAGACATTTGTCAAATGCTTTTAGAAATCTCTAAATCAAGTGGTAACGGACGATACAAACGACATTGGCTGAATATAAAACAAAAGGTACAGATTCATCACCTAATAAAAAAAAAATTAGACCTACAATAATTGAAAAAGTAGATAGTTTTGACAAACAAGCTATTAGACGGAAAATACATGGCTTTTGGTTGAACCGTGAAGTTCCTACTAACCAAAAATGTTGATAGCTATTAATGAAGATGAAACTTTACCAAACCTCAAAGGTTCTTCATTTCGTAAAATATTAAAAGATTTGCATTTTGTTTACGTGAAAAAATCCCGCAATAGTGCGCTTATCGAAAGAGAGGACATAATTATTTGGCGTGGTAAATATTTAGATCAAATAAGAAAATACAGATCACAAAACAGACCAATATACTACCTTGACGAGACGTGGGTAAACGCAGGTGAAACCCATAGCAAAGCATGGCACGACAGTACGGTTAATTCACCGCGTGAAGCATTCCTCACAGGGCTCACAATGGGACAAAAGGAACCCTCGGGAAAAGGCAAGAGACTTACACATAGGATCAACTGACGGTTTCGTACCGGGTGGCCTTTTATGTTTTGAGTCAAAAACCAAATCATCGGACTATCATGATGAAATGAATGGCAGTACTTTCTTTGAATGGTTTGCAAGAATTCTGCCGTTACTCAAAGAAAATGCTGTCATAGTGATAACCAACGCCACCTATCATTCTGTGAAAAAAGATCGTATTCCAGTGATGTCATGGAAAAAGCAGGAAATTATAAATTGGCTGGAAAGTAAGGGCGAGAACATTACTTATCCAACAACAAATGGGGCATTATTGTCTCAAGTCAGAACAATACATACGGATGACCATGAGAAATACGTTATTGATGAGTATGCGAAAGATAACAATAAAACAATATTAAGATTGCCCCCGTACCACTGCGAGTTGACACCGGAAATGTGGACGAATTTCGTTGTGCACGTCATCAATGAGGAAGAAAAATTTTGGAAAATCGACAACATAACAGACGATTTTATGGACAAAGAACCCGAAGAAGGAGCACGTCATATCCTAACAATAGGTGATACAAGTTCGGATTCTGACTAGGATTAATTTCTTTGTATTTGAATTATTTTATTTTTTAGTATTAATTTTAAGTATTATTTTTTAGTATTATTTAAATTTTATTTTGATCAAATATATGTTGGAATAAATAAATAAACACATTTATAAAATATTTATGTCAGTTGTCAGGAGTTATTATTTTCGTTTTACTCGAGCCACTGTATACAGACACTTGTTGCTGCTCGGCGGCGGCGGCTGTCTAATTAGTTGACGATCATTGAGTGGGGGAAATTACGGCGGCCAGTGATCACGGAAACACGGAGCTCGTTCATTTCGATGCGCAAAGGAGTAGCGTTCTCTCGGTGCCCCAACTATAGGGCCTCCTGAATGTAATGTGTATGATGAACAGGCAAATAATAATAAAGAAAACATAACAACACTTTTAGCGGCCAACGCTTTGGGTAATTGAGCTTATAATATATAAGTATGAACGCGTTCCAGCAAATATTGCAGTTTGCTCCTCCATGATGGGGGGGTTAGGCAAGTCTGAAAATGGTTGGATGACCGCAGACATTTTTTTTTGAATACATTGCAAACATTGCAATACATTTGTTCCTTATCTGATACAGTCTAATATTTCTAGACCATATCATATTCTTAGATGGTCACAGTTCACATCTTATATTACATCTGAGTAAGTTCTGTAGGGAAAATGGTCTGATATCAATAGCTCTTTATCCCAATTCAACTCACATCCTTTAACCACTTAATGTTGGAGTATTTGGACCACTCAAGTCATCGTAGAAAAAACTGTGAAACAATGGCGAGTCGACAATGATAGGGAAATAAGCAAATTTAATATGCCAACTGCGTTATCTAACATCATGAATACACCTAATATGTCGAAGAATCTGATCTTAGATCTACTGGTTACCATTTAATCCAAATAATGTAGATTATACCAAAGTTATAATCCGTTCAGTCCCGACACAACAAAGCACCACAAAAAATAATGAAATACAATTGTATTTCATTATTTAATTATTTTTCAATTTATTAAATTTTTTTTAAAATGTCTATATTGTCCGAAGTCAACCATTGTAATTATAACATAGGTTTTTAATAAAATCTAATAGGTAGGTACTTGTCCGAAGTCCCCCATTTTACGGATCACTCCGGACAAAATCCAACTTTTTAAAAAAGTGTGAACTTTAATGATCTTAATGATTATTTTTCTGCTTTATGATCTTTTTTTCACTCATTATCATGGTATTTTATTTACTAGTTCGGTATAATATGTAAAAGTTTAATGTATAGGTAATAAGAATATTCTGTTTTTTTAGGTCTAAAATATTCGTTATTTGTAATTACTATTTTAACAAACCTATGTTGTATATAATATTATCTACAATTTACAATTGCATTTGAAATTCATCGAAAAAAACATTGATAGTAATCTACTAAAATAATTTAAGACAGCCTATAGAGGAGGATATGAGTGGGATGATGATATCAAAGCAACAATGCTGTTTAATATATGGTCCACATGTGTAACTCGAACATGAGCAAACAAGTACAGAGTCCACCTCATAAGCAACAACTTCTGATTCCTTTTATTCCTATATTAGTCCAACATCAGCACAATTAACAACAATTAGTTTGGAATCAACAACTATGAACAAGTCCAGTACATCCTGTAGATTAGAAAACCAACAATCCACAAGTCATGATACTCCTAATACTTTAATTTTGACTACACGACAATCATTAACATCAGTATTTGAGGATGTTATTAAATGGCCAGTACAGCATGTATCAAAATCAAAAAGAAAAAGAGAATATACTCCAAGTGTCATTACATTAGGCATGTGGGTACAATTTCATAAATTAAAAGAAGCAGACAAATTAAAAAAATATGAGGAAAGGGAAAATAAAAAGAGAGCCATACAAGAAAGAAAAAGGGTAGCTGAAAAAAAAAATGGATAAAGACATTAAAAAAGACAATATCAATTGATTCAGATACTGAACAGTCAGAATCTAATCAAAGTTGGAGTTCAATCAGTCACCATAGCCTAGAAGAATCACTTGCTGTGCTCATACAACCTATGGATTTGGTTTTATCAACATTAGGCTTGAAGTCCGGTGATTATATTATTGTAAAATTTGAAACGACCAACATAAGAAAACTCACTTACAAATATGTAGCATCAGTTCTTAAAATAACTGATGTAAATGATATTGAAACACAATGTTTTGAAACGATAGGTGAATTAAACACAGAATTTGTTCCTATTGACAATGATGTCAGCATGATAGGCATAGAGAGTATTGTTGGGAAACTGCCTTTACCTGAACTGAAATTATCTGGTAGACAACTAAAATCTGTCTTCCCAGGCGTTGTTGATGTATTTGAGAAATGTTGAGACTGCTTAATACAATATAAAATTAAAGACTGTTAGGTTTAGCAAAGAACGTTCCTGACTATAAAGTATATACCTAACTTCAATCAACTATTTTTAATACCTAGGTTTGCTACATAATATTTTATTTTATTGTTTAGTACTTACAATATTAAATTATCCATTGTTTTTTTTAACACAGAAAGTACTGTTTTTGTTAAAAATATTAATTTTTATGTTTTAGTTTGTTTATTTTATAATTTTGATCTGTTATCTATAGTAAATATATATGACCTAAGTAACATGTTATACCTATTTGAAAATGTAAAGACTGTTATGCTTAACAAAGACTGTTCCTAGCAACAAAGCATATAATTACTATTATAAAAACTATTTTTAATTCCAAAATTTGATACATAATATATATTATTCATTGTTAATATTTAAAAAAATGTTAACAATATTAATACCTACCTAGGTATGTATGAAATAAAGAAAGATCTTGAAAGTAAAATGTTGTACCTATTTGAAATTTTTGATTTTAAAATATGTAATTATTTGGACGGACGTTGTGAGAAACGTGTCAAGTCAAAAATGCTGATTTTTCAGGAGAAGAAAAAAATGTTTCTATTCTCCAATTTTTGTTTTTAATTTGTTAGAATAGTTATTATACTATGTTAAGTTTTAAGTTAGTAGGTACTAACTTTTTACAGAGATATTTTTCTTTTATGATATTCAATTTGGTGTAAACAAGTTCTATGAAATGTTTAATGGACTGATCAATAACATTTTTTTTTTAAGCTAGGTGTCTATTTAGTTTATTAAAACCTTTGAAAAGAACAGTGTTAAATAAAAAAAAAAAGAGCACTCAGACTTGTAGAGGAGATGGTGGTTTATATATTATGTGCACGCGAGCGACGGGGTTGGGATGCACTATGCATCAGATAATGTTTAAAGTGGATCTCGCCACTAGAACGTGTCCACATCGTGTACACGTATTGGTATTTGTTGGATAATCGAAAGGCTTGTTTTTGACTATAGCTGAGTTTGCCTACGTTTTTGACAAATAGACTCCGAGCTATGCCCCGTTCCACTGCCAAACGACAACTTGTCCAGCGCAAAGGCGTTGGACTTGGTCAGGGGGAGGGAGCTACAGAGTCACAAACATAGGCGAGTCGACACAAACAAGACGAACAAAACCAAACACCAAACAAATACCAATAACACAACAAATATACAAATACCAAACCGATCTCTAGGCTCGTAATCTCGAGGCCAAAACGAAAAAGAATCGAAAGCGTATGTTAGGCGGGATCTAATTCCTAACAACTTGTGGACTGGAGTTATAGTTGGATACGCTTGCAGTTAAGCTGATAAGAACAGATTTTATTAGAGTATAAATGCTTAAAAAAATCACAACAATGGGGAACCTACATAGAAAAAAGAAATAGAGACAGGGGGGTGGGAAACATAAATATATATAAATAAGTATTTTCAAAATAAATGTAAAAAAAAAAAATATATAAAACAGGTGGGCCCTCACCTGTCGCACCCCGGATATGTTCAATATATATATCTCGGGAATCTGAGATAGTGTCGCTGACACAGCTTCCGCATCAGGGCAGCATACGAGCAGCTGCAAAGTTCCTTCATGAATGGATCGTTGGAAGGATCCCACGAGCCGAGGGCGCCAACAATGAAAGGCACAACTGTTGCCTCGCACCCATGCAGCGCTGCCAACTCGGCCCGAAGTTGCTCGTACTTGCCCCTCTTCTCCGCCGCCGCTGACTCGAAGGCGGCCAGCCGGTTGTCGAAAGGCACAGTGACATCCACGACGAAGATTTTTGGGCCCTTCTTCAGAACGAGATCCGGTCTCAAGCCCTGGTTGCCCAGGACCTGATTCTCGGAGAAGACCTCAAACTTCGTGGATGCTGTCTTCTTGATCCTGGCGACTATGGCGTTGTGCCTCGCCATGTAGAGCGCGGTGTACCGCATGCAGTGGTCGACGACGTGGGATAGGCTTTCATTTATGTGCCCACATCGTCTACACCTACGGTCACCGGCTCGCCACGACGAGGACGACCACAACGGCACGAGGTTCAACCTGGCGCGATGCACAAAGCGCCAGTCGGCGAACCTCGTGAAGTTGCCATCCCTCAAGAAGTGGGAGGAAGCAGCGTGGACGGACACGCACTCCACGGCTCTACTGATCTGGTTTCGTGATCAAGGCGTCGCTTCGTTTGAGCCGCAGAGTGTCGCGTACGGTTCTCATAACCGCCCGCCTGTGCTCACCTCCCAACACCGGTGCCTTCGTGTGTGATGAAGGGGGCACCATCCAGCGACCACTTGACACCAAGCCGCTTGGAGGCGTTCCGCGCCCTCTCGACTACACACCAGCGACCCCCCGTGCCCCGGACCTCCAGGAATACGCCCTCTTCCTCGCCTGACAGGTAGAAGCCGACCTAGTGGATGGAGGGGTCCCTGCTGATCCTCCGCATGGTGACCGCCTCCTGCACGTGATCCGCAGCATCACCGGCCACCCGGGGAAGTGATTAGCTTGAACCCACTATCCACAGCGGCGATGTCGGAGTCCTCGGCGAGGAGTCGGATCCCGCAGCAGCCTCGTTTGGTGGACCCGTACAGGTACTCCCCCGACGCCTCCTGCGGCAGGTACAGAGTCGCCTTGATTTCCGGCCGCAGGATCTTGTCCACCATAGCCCAATCCGTCTTCGAGAAAGCCCCCCAACCATTGTAAATGGACGGTTGAGGGGTAAAAAAAGGTTTTAAGCGCATCGATCCGCTGCCAGGGCGCGAATTTGCTCCTGGCAATGCGCAGACCGATGGCAATTATCTCGGCTAGGTTGGACAGATGTGGAACAACGTTGAATCCGATCTGGGCGCCGTGGAAGATATATTATAAACTATAATATAGGTACTATACTTTATTTAAAAATAAAACTTAATATCTTAATACACCACATAGACTTTACATCGCAAGATCTCCATGTCAACATAACATGATAAAATATTAAAAATCTTATTGGATACTTGAAATAGTACAAAGCAACAGGAAATTCTAATGATGGAAAATATCATTTAACATGTTTTTGGCAAAATAAACAATAACATAATAATAACCATCAAAGTAAAAACTCACTTTAATTAAAATAAAAAAAACATAAACAATATAACTTTTTTTAGTAGGTATAATAATAAGTGCCTACCCAATAAATATTATAATTAAATAAAAATATTAAAAGTATTTTAACAATGGGTAATTAACTTTCTTCTTCCGATACTAGTGGATCAGTCAAGTTTTTAATTGTTTTAAGATTTTTATAGAATTCGTGATACACTTCAGGAATAAAAATTAACAATGACATAAGATCTTTTTCCTTTTCTTCAGTAATACCCAACGGATTTGTATATGCTATTGGTATGTCCATGAGTACTTCTTTGTTCTTGATAGGGTTAACTTCAAAAATGGTGCACTTGGATCCAATGATGTTATGTATTGAACAATTCCTTTGTTTTCGTTAGTGTATCGCAGTCATTTTAGATCTTCAAAAACAAATGGATCTTTATCCTCATTTTTCTTTTTCATCTGATATACTTTCTTTTTAAATAAACTATTAAAGTTAAAAAATTGTCTTGGGACATTGGAACTACAGAAAATTTATTTTTCCAACAAAATGTATTAAATTAATCCAGTCTTGTGGGTAGTTTATAGATGAAGAAAATGTTTTCTTGGCCTTTTTATCTTTCCATGATCCATCCTAGTGTGACCAGTCACCATCAATTTATGGTTTATTATTTTAATAGTGTCTTTTTGATTTAAAAAATTTAAGCACATAGCATTATACAATTTTTATTTTGCCCAGGGCAACAATCACTTCATGATGACATTTCTTATATTTTTTGGGAGGTTATTAAGGTAATGGAATATGCACGAACCTACTTCATTAACCCCACGTTTTGCGATAGATTCATACCAAATGTAACAAGATGCCTGGGAAGTAGTGCAATTGTGGACGGTAAGATTGTACGTCCACAATTGCCTTTTGTAAAAACCTACAGAACTTTCTAAGGAAGGTGTTGGGAGACATTGTTGCAAATCAAAGGATAGAACACATATCTGTAGACATCTCTGATATGTCGTTTCTTTTAAATTGATAAGCAAACTCAGCTTCATCCTGGTGTTTTGTTTTCTCTTCAATTAGCTTATATTTTGTTTGTTCAGATGAATTATCATCAGTTAGTTGTATTTTATATTTGTCACATTTTGCACAGGTGTCTTTTTTAGGATTTTTTACTTTGAGTCCTGAATTTTTAAAATATTGTGCATACACTAGATTTTTTACACTTTTCTTATACATATCATATGCTAGATTTAAAGTATAATGGCTTGGCAAATACTTCTTTGATATTTCCTTCTTACAATAATTACTTTCATAAGAGGGAAGTTTGTTAAGATGATTAATCAATATTTTTATATCATCATTAGACCGCTTATTTCCGGGTGTATTTCGTCCTCTTTTATAAGGGGAACAACGAAGTGCGGATGAACTCAACATATTTGTACAAATATTTCTCAAAAAAGAGCGAGTTTCACCAAATATTTTCATGAAGCATAACTTACAAACAATAATAATGTTACCATTCTTGGGGATATAATATTTGTAAATTTTTTCTTTCAGCTTTTGTTTCTCGGGAGTATTTCTTCTTTTTCTGCTACTAATTTTGTCAGAAAATATGATTAATTTTGAAACATAAGCTGCTCGTCTACTATAATTTCCCATTGACCAATAAAGTTAAAATAATTGTTAACTCAAATTGTCTTCAACTTTAGACTTACAATCATTTCTACAATTTGGTTAGAGGTTCAGATTTTCTAGCTTTGATAGTTTTTTTTTTTATAATTTGTGTACTCCATGCCTTTATTTTTATTTTCGTTTTGACTTTTTCTGAATTTTCTGGTATCGCCTTTAATATTAACGCTTGCCTTTCTTTTATTTGTGTTTGTAAGTTGTATCTGATAACTTTCTACTGATAGTTGGGAGAGTGTGCCCAAAATAAAACTTTCTTCATCAACATTATTCTATTTTGAAAAAATGATTCAATTAATCTTATAATATCACCTTTATGCATGCAAAATAAATACCTGCTCTAAAGGCAATACTACTTCATCATTTAGTAATGATGAACTATATTCCCAAATATTATAAACATAAAATGGAATCTGTATACTTCCTTCTAATAGCTGGGGTGTTCCAAAAATAATACTGTGTCCAAATTCATCAACATTATCTTATTAAAAAAAATAGTTAATTTATCTTATAGTACTCACATACCTTTATGCATTATGCATGCAAAATAAATTACCTGTTCTATGGGCAAGACAGCTTCATAATTTATACTTTCCAAAATATTAAGATCATCATTGGAAATTTCAATTACGTAATTAATATTATCCAAAGTTATATCTCCAATTTGTTTCCCATATGATGGTTCAGATTCATTTACCCATTGCTAAAAAAGAAGAATCAAAATATTAACATAGGTACTACACAGATAGGTACATTAAATTTTTTAAATTTTTTTTAAAATTTTAAGTAAATAATGAATAATATGTAAAAAGAATATATTATAAGATTAGGTTTCTGATCTTAAGGATTTTTTTATTTTTAATTTAGTGTATAAGTGTTTAAAATATGCAACTTAATTGAATTTTTGCATGCATATTTTATGTTAAATAGTAAATAATAATAATTTACTACAATTGAATTCTATTAAAGTATCTATCTATCTAATCTATCTATAGTATCTATAAAAGAAAATATGTGAGTGCCTTTGTACTCACGAATGATGTGTAAACATCTTAGCTGCAGTACGACTTTGATTGGGGAATATAATGTCATGTTTGAGTGGGAATTTGTATAATAAGGTAACAATAATCATACAAGATCGCGTTCTCTTTAAAATTGATATTTCTTCAATATCTTTTTTTTTTTTTATTTTTTTATTAGGCTTCAACTTCAGAGGTCATTAGCCTGTAATAATTATAAAGTAATAATCTTACAACTATGGAGGAGGCAAATTTTGTTTTGGTCTATTTCTAATTCGTCAGCATTTTTATTGGACCACTCTTGATTTTCTAAGTGGTGATCAACCAACTCAGTGATGAGGTTCCAGTTGGCTTTGGTAAGTTTCCATCGTTTGATTGGTTCGTCAGATGTGGATTGGTTGAAAATGTTGAGGTGGCTTGGCCAATGGTCACTTATTAATGGTCCGTTATATTCAGTTAGTACTTTCCAGTCGACTTTAGGAGCTATATTGGTGGTGGATATTGTTAGGTCGATGGCTGATAGAGAACAGTTTGTGGAATTGTGTCTTCTTGAGTCACCGTTATTTAATAATATCAGTGAAGGATTTTCTAATAATTTTTCAATCGTTTTTTCCACGACTCGATTTGAGATGATCCCCATATGATGTTTCTACTGTTGATGTCACCCAGGATTAAGAAAGGCTTAGGGAGTTGTGTTATTATTGAGTTTAGATCGTGGAGAGAAAAAGGGGTTCTGTCGGAGATATATACATTGCAAATAGTTATAGTTGTCTTGAGAATGACCTGAATTGCTATTACTTCTAAAGTTGAGTTGACATATATTTCTTTGATGTTAATGCTATTTTTGATGAATGTTGCAACTTCACCACTAGCTCTGATTGCTTCAGGGCGGTTTTATTGAATCCCGTGTATCCATTGATTTTGCCTATATGTAGGTTTTTGAAATTTGTTTCTTTTAGGTAGATAATGTTATTTTGGATTTTGTTCATATTTAATACGGTTTATCTGTGTTGTGTTTGCAAACATCATCCAAAATCCGTTGCAATTCCATTGGAAAACTCATGTTTTGGTAATGGGGATAGATTTAGAGTAGTGTTTTATTGGTTTGATTGATTCAGGTTGGAGGTCTGTGGAGTTGACTTTTCGGAGGGAGGTATAGATTGGAATAGAACTTTAGTTAGTTTAGATATTTTGTTTTTTATTTTTTTGTCCACCATTAATGGTAATACTTTTTCGGCCATATCAAAGACTTCAGTGGCTTTGGATCCAACATTACTGCATAAATCATGTATGTTTAAATTTTTGTTCGTGAAGTTTTCTAGAATATATTTGAAAGAGATTAAATTGAGGGAGGAGTCTTTGATCTTCAGGATAGCTGTTGCTGGCTGAAGAAGGTTATCTAATATTTCGGTGGTTCTTGTTGAGGAGTTTGATCTTGATCTGACTCTAATTTTTTT
>NC_042493.1:44016702-44018278 GCF_005508785.2 Acyrthosiphon pisum
GGACCCGGCGAAAACGAACGCAACTACTAGCTCACCCGATGACGTAATCCCGTCGAAATAGAAATTTGTATAGTTTAATCGTGATAGTTTATTAGTTATTATATTTTATTAGGCCCATGAAAATTTGTTTAAATTACAATTGTATGTACCTAGATATAAGCAATTTTTTTCGACTATCTTGCAATTAATTATTATACCTATACCTCTTAATTATATGACTAAATTTTTAAACAAATATTTGTCGAAAAATAATATTTCATCGTAATTTTAGTTTTTAATTTTAACATTATAATACCTATATACATTTTTTTGAATCATAATCGAGTAATTATGTGGTTAGGTATTTATTCCTGTACAATAATTTTCTTCAGACTAACATGCTTGCATGCTGGTCTTTTATTTTGTCCTACAATAGTTTTACATTGTTTTTGATTGTGTGTATCTATAAAATTAAAATTTGAATTTTGTTATTATGGTCCGTGTAATATGAAAATAAAAATGTAATATTGCGAAAACACTTAATTTGTTTTATAGGTATGTCAGATAGGTATATTAATATTATTTACTATGATACTATGCCTCTTAATAATTTACATCTTAAATAAATATGTTGGTTTATTTGAACATCACCACCGTTCAACATTTTGAGAAGAAGTATATAGGTAAGCCAATATAATATATACTGATGAGCTATGGACCTTGTCTACAACAACTTTTAACAAGTGATGGAAACGTTCTGTTTTTCAATGTAAACAGAGTTCCTCTTACTTTATTTTTGCAATTCGAGCACTTGGCCCATGTATGTGTATATCTATATCAGTGGTGCCGGTTTTGACATGCAATTTTACACGAGGCGGAAAAATATTAAATAGTAAATACACTATTACCCTACACAGGAACCAAATATTATGTTAATGTATTCTTTAAACGGTATGGGTTATCAAAATGGAGCGGAAAGATTAGCCAGTTACAATTAAAAATTATTCAGTGCTATAGTCAATAGACAACAGTGCGCAGCCCCCACCTACACACAAAGTGAACACACACGGCGGCCGGTGGGCTGCTGCCAATGCCTAATATTGTCGAGCGGTTGATTTTAGGCGCCTCTGGCGACGGTCTGCGCATGCGCTATTCACACTATTTTACGATATTACATGTGTGTGCGTAGACGCACCTCGCATGCACAAACTTAGGCAACGGCGGCTACCGCCTCTGTCGATCTCAGCGCTTTAGCGGTTGCGGCGCCGGGCGCAATATTAAATGGAAACGGCTATAATAGCTCATAAGTTACGTTACAGTGATGCGCAGCCATTCTCACGTTTGTAGGTACAACTGTACAAGTTCTATACAAAAAAATAATATTCAATATTACTGTTTATTAAACTTAAATTCTAAATCATTTAATGTCCGAATTAGATAAATTCAAATTCAAAATTTAAAGAAACAAATATTTTTTATTTTCCTGAAAATTACAAGCGAGGCAGCGCCTCACTTGCCTCACCCTCAAAACCGCCACTTATCTATATTCAAACTTAAAAACTATAAACTATAAATTTAAATTATTATAGTGACGATA
>NC_042493.1:44018328-44019377 GCF_005508785.2 Acyrthosiphon pisum
CAATTTTTTTTTATAAGTGCTTAAAGTTTAAATTTATACGAAATATGTCAAAATTGCGAAAATTTGCAAGTAATTTTGTGGTTGAAAAATCGTAAAATTTTTTTCTTTTATAACTAAGCTTTTAAAATTTGGTACAAGGTTCTCCATAAGTTTTTCTTTAAATATCTGTAAAAAAAACTCAACCGGACTAAGACAAAAAATTTTTAGGAGTGTTTGAAATTTAAATTTTTACAAAACCGCATTAAATAACGGTTTAGCCTCAAACGATTTTTGATATTTGTTATTATTCAAAAAGTATGAGTCGTAGACACTTGAAAATTTTACCAGTTGTTTAAATTGACATTTTCTTTATATAGTTTTATTTTCAAAATATTTCACTAATTTTTAATCTATTTATAGGCAATTGAAATAATCGATTTTTTTTGATTTTTTTTTTTATAAATGTTGATAAAAAAAAATTAGCTGGGACAAAATACTTGAAAATTTAATAGAAGGGTCCACATATGTTGTTCTAACTCCCATTCAAAAATTATAAAAATACATAGGCACAATTTTTTTTTATAAGCATTTAAAGTTCAAATTTTGACTAAATACGTAAAAATTATGGCAATGTTCAAATAATCTTAAACAGAAATTCATAAAAGTTTTTCTTTTTAATTCTAAGATTTGGAAATTTAATACAAGGCTCCTAACATATTTTTACAATAGCAGTTGCAAAATAAAAGGAATACATTGTCACAATTTTTATTTATAAGCATTTAAAGTTCAAATTTTGACAACATATTATGTAAAAATCACGAAAATTCGTAAATTATTTTATGCTAGAAATTCATAAAAAATTTTCCTTTTATATCTAAGATTTCAAAATTTAATACAAGGCTCATAATATATTTTTACAATAACAATTGAAAAATAAAAGAAATATATAGTCACGATTTTTTTTTTTATAAGCATTTAAAGTTCAAATTTTGACTAAATACGTAAAAATTACGGCAATGTTCAAATTATCTTAGACAGAAATTCATAAAAGTTTTTCTTTTTAATTCTAA
>NC_042493.1:44019427-44031854 GCF_005508785.2 Acyrthosiphon pisum
TATCAAATGTTTAAATAATATGTGCCAAAACATAAGAAATAAGAATACCAAATTATTGTTGAATTGTATGTAGAATTAGTATACCGTGGGTCTAGAATGAAAAGGTTGTAAATCGCATTTCTTTCAAAGTCACTTTTTAACTAAAATGGTTTTACGTATTATTTAATACGCATTATTTAAGCTAACGTTTATGATTGTATCATCATTACTTATAACTTTTTTTAAGTAAAAGTTTCTAAATCGCCAGAAATTAAATCAATTTGAATACGCTCGGTTAATGGAACCAAATTATTAACAATACGTTAGTACGAAAAAGTTCTAATTAAATTAATCTTTACCTACCAATAATAAACCTAATAATTATTACATTTATCCATATTCAACAGAATTGTACGATCGAGATACAGATTTCGATATTTTATAATTATTATATTGTTTCATGAAGATTGGTAGCAATGAGAATGCATTATTTTTAAAAGTATTCAACCAACAATAATAAAAATAATAAATGAGAATAAATAAGTTCTTATTAAATATATTTTTAGATTCTGAGCAGTGTTTTTATTTTAGGATGAAAAGGTTCTAAATATTCTATTATTGTAGAACCCTTCCATAATAAACATTTTAGAATTTGTAATTTATTAATTTGTATATCAACCAGTACAGGAAATTATTATTATGATGTCGCGAATTAAACTATACAAGTTTATGCATGCCTTAGAACTTTTAATTTAAAAAAAATTGTTGTTCAAGGAGTAAAATATTTGAACTCAAACCTTAGAATCGCTCTCCTGGACAATTTTATAAAAACGATTTGAACGTTTTCATTCTAGACCCACGATACCTATAATTTATTCGTGTTAGTAACTAACGTTCGTTAGTCGTGCTAATCGAAATTGTAAAAGCCCAATGGATAAAGATTATAGTCTCAATACCATAACTCCAGGTTGTTTAGAAAATATTTAAACCATCTATTTTCTAACCATTGTGATTAGTGATTCAATTATTGATATATTATCTACCTCTCCGAATTCCGATAAATCAGTGTTGTTTTTGTGGGTAAACAGAGATATAAATACGCATGTACCTATACGCTCGTGGCTATAGGTACCTTAAGATTTAAAAAATTAAGCAATCCGTATTCTGATTTAGTATTTATTGTCATATGATATTTAATAATCTCTATAGAAGTTAGAAATGTGTAATAAACATTTAGGATTGGTTATAATTATAGGTAAGGTGTTGGTATATCATCCTCCATGTCCGTGTTTATTGATAATTTTTAACTCGGTAAAGTTAGGTTAAGTATTTTTTTTTCAATTAAATTAAAATAAATGATGATAAAAATTCTTGATTAATATACGACTTGAAACCGAAAATCTATACTCGGGTCTAAATAAGAACGCAACGGGCGGCGGACGAAAATCGGTCGAAACTCGTACGACAGCGGTAGAGCGCGCTTTCACTGTCTGTTCCGGCGGCAACAACTTCGTCGGCGGCGACGACCGAAATCGACTAATGGCGACCAATCGCAGCACGAATAGTCAGCTGGGGGGTCCGGACGTCGCTCCGCGATTCATTTGAATGCGCCAAGTAGGGATGCGCAAAAACCAGAATACATCGATATATCAGCGTATAAAATATCGATAAACGATATTTTATAGAACGAAAAATATCGATACATCGATATATCAATATTTATTTTATGTGCGAATAAATAGGTATCATCCACTTATACTATAATATAATACTGTAGCTTTATGTTAAAGATATTGAAAACGTAATTTTCGTCTTCATAACATTAATGTAACATTATACTATTATATTACATAGAAGAAAAATTAAGGTGAAGTATAAAAGGAATTGATAATTATTATCTACCTATTTCATTTTATTTATTTTCGGGAAAAATATAATTATATGAAATAATAATATAATGTTAAAATCTCATAAGTAAAAAAAAATATTTATTATTAAAACTATGTATACAATTGTCGAGATACTATAATATAATGTTAATATTTCATTAATAATAAAAATAAAAATTAATAATGGTTACCTATTTACACTTAACTGCCAATATTTATTGTCTAAAGACTGTAAAAATACTAGTTTTGATAATCTTGATCCCAATAATCTGTTTCGACTTATGGTCATTATGTTTCCGGTTCTACTAAAAAGTCGTTCCAAAGGCACTGATGTCGCTGATATAGATAAATACTTTCTGGCTAAAGTGTATAAATTTGGAAATGCGCCTTTAATATTTTCCCATACAATAATTGGTTCATCTTTGAGCCAAACAACTCCTTTATCTAAATACGACCTTATCTCATCTATCGCGTGCGATCCAGACTTAGTTTTATTTCTATGCTCTTGTTCTAGAATTTTATGTAAGCTCCAAAGATCTATACTACTATTAATAGTAATTTCATTATTATGCTCAATATTCATATTATTCGTATCGCAATAATTAGTTAATTGAGGGTGAAGTTTCTCAATCATACTTACTAAAGAACTAATAACTTTAGACTTTGCCTGTGGTTCTAAAAAATAAATATCCTTAAACCTAGGATCAAGTATAGAGCATATAGAGAGTATAGGATTATATTCAAATTTGCCACACCTATAAGTGAACTCTTCTAAAAGTTTAGTTTGTAAGTTTTTCGCCACAGAAAAAGTTGATTTTTGATTTTTGATCAAATTTTGTGTACATACTAATATAGGGATAATCTTACTGGACACAACATATTTTTCCGTCGACAGTTCTCTTGTTAACTTTTCAATTACCCCAAGTAGCATACAAACTTCTTTTAAGCTCTGAAGATCGCGTGCTGACAACATTTCTGGTACTTCATTTCCCGTCCGTGAAAGTAAAATACTCGATATAATACTTGACATATCAATAAAACGTTCGATCATATAAAATGAGCTATTCCATCGGGTTTGTACATCAAGTATTAACTTTTTATATTTTCCTTCTGATATTCCTGTAAATTGAATTTATATTAATTCAATTTAAAACTAAGTTATTTATCATACTATATTAGTCAATTGCCTTGTTACCTTCAGACTTTTGAAGACGTCTTAATTCGTCACACGCTTTGGTACTTTTTTAAAAATATTTTACAATGGATCTCACTATATTTAATAAATCAGGTACTCCTCCAGTTTTAACTTTTGTTTTGGGATTTTCTTCCTGGGTTTTGCAAATACTTTTTTCGACTATCAAATTAATAGTATGCGCTAAACACGTCAAATGACGCTTTTCACCAAAATAATTAACTACTGCTTTTTTTATATTAGCCCCATTATCTGTTACTACAGCCATTACTTGATTTTGGTCAATACCTCAATCTAAGCTATGATTTATTAACACTTCAACCAAGTAATGTGCAGTATGACTTGCATGAAGTTCTGTAACTCCAATTACTCCTAGAGTAAAGAAAATTATTTTTATATAAAGAAATAAAACTAGAAATTATGAAAAATTACCAGATTCAATGTTAGTCCCTTCAATAAAATGTACAGTTACACCAATAAAACTCCGCATTTGCATTGTTTCAGTCCAAATATCGGTTGTAAGAGTAACATTTTGGACTTGTGCAAGTTTGTCACGAAATTGGGCTGACAGCACACTATATTTTTCATCTACTCGTCTTTTAATTGTATCACGACTTAGAATTTTGTAAAGTGGGCATAGCGTTTGAAGTAAATTCCGAAAACCATCACTTTCAATAAACCATTTTTTTTTATATAAAAAAATCGATACTTACCGTAATTTACTTTTTCTAATATTATTTTTTTGGTGTTCATATTTTGCAATGTCAGTTGCAGTTTTCTTTTTTTTTCATTAGAATCCCGTCCTTTTTTAGCTTCCGTTATTAAATGGCTTCTTAAATTTTGAACACCACCATTTGGTGTTTTATAAGTTTTAGTACAAATATTACATTTGTACATATATTGACTTAGTTTTGTAAAATATTGGAGAATACGCGGAGAACTCCATTTTGAAATTTCATTTATGTCAGTTACGTTTAAACTCATTTTTAAAATAATGCAAAATAGAAACTTATATATTATAAACAGTGCGCGACAAAAAGGTAAAGGCACAAGTGCACAACGTTTAATACTAAGATAATTTATAGATTCTATATGTATACTGGTCAACTTCGGGATATACCAAAATGTAGCAATTTTATCTTATTTTCTTGATTTATTAGATTTTGTTGCGACAAAGTCATAAAGGCAGTCGGTTTCGTAGCGTTTGTAACGGTTGTATGATCAAATTATCTACTTCATACAGTAATAATATTATAGTATACATATATATATATACATATATATTATCGTACACTTTGTGGTTGGGTTATAATATTATCGTACATATACATATATATTATTGTATACTTTGTGGTTGGGTATATATTTTTTTGTACTATATCTATACTCGGTTATATTCGATGATAGACCTGTAATGGTAGTTTGTAAATATATTATATATCGATATTTATCGATGTTCATTGATCACAAAACTAAAATATCGATACGATATTTTCGATATATCGAACACACAATATCGATGAAACGATAATATCAATATATTTTGCGCATCCCTAGCGCCAAGGCGGTGCGTTCTTATTTGGACCCGAGTATAGCACTCTCTTTTTTATTCAATATCTGGCAGAAGACACTCAATACCTATTGCAATAACCCAGTTAAATAAAATTATAAATCAGAATAAACTCAATGTGTTTCTATAAAGCTTAAGAACGATCATTATTGGTCAGCTTCTGATATCAACATTCAACAGCTAGAATTTTTATTCCTATTCACTAATAGAAAAGGTTGGCAATAAATAATATTTCTTCAATTTACCATTATCGTTACACTATTTAAAAATTAATATGAAAACCACAGCTGTAGTTCTGCAGCTGTGATGACAACTTAAAATTATTGATAATAATTGTTATTATTATGTACTACCACAATAATCTGATGCATTAAATAAAAAATATATTTTTAGTACTTATATTAATGTAATAGAATTGTAAATATAAAATACAGTACAGGGCTTAGATAAAGTATATTTAAAACGAAAATGTAGGTGAAAATGTTTATATAATATCAATCCATATTATAGTGATTAAAATTGAAAATATTTCACAATTTTCAAAATTTTTCTATTGTCTCACGGTATACCTACAAGTATGCTCTAACTGGCAGTACCGCCAGTACCAACCAAAAACGCTTAACACTCGCAACACATAATTTGTCTCCTTCAAAGCTTAATACTTGTAATATGTATTTAGAAAATTAAATTATTTACAATTCTAAGACATAGACCACACCGCAGTTATAGGTTCAAAATGAAAACGTATACTCACGGACTCGCATGACTCACGATTAGTTGGCGAACACCTGAACACATTTATCGTAGCCCATTAGCACCCTAAATCATAGAACATAGTTCATAGGGATTTTGTAATTTGCACCAAATTAAAGATATGTAATTTGCACCACTGCAGGTAGTCGAAAGTAGTGTTTGTAATTTGAACCAAAATTAAAATCGATTATTTTATCGATAGTATCTACAACTTACGAGTTTCTATATCCTAATATAAATTTAGCTTAGTTTTTATGTATAAAATAGCTGAGCCGAAAGGAGAGTTGTTCATTTTACAGAGAGAAGAGAGGCCGGTTTTGCTGCAGTCGTAACGACGGTTGACGGTGTCAAGGGTGTCGGTCGTCAAAAGACCAAGAAAGGCACGAGGGCTCGGGATCGACGCGGCGGCGGTGCTGCCGTGTCGATGAACGTTCACGTGGCATGCTCCCCGGAGGATCAGGACTAGGATCCTGTCGCTAGTGGGTCGGGAGCGGATGTGTATACACGTCTAGAGCCGTTACGAGAGAGATCGACTTGCGTCCGGCACGCCGCGACGTCCGTGGAGACGCCGTGACATGCCGGACGCGGGTTGGTGTCGCCAACCGCAGCAGGGGGACCGTAGAGAGGGAATATTGTGGCGGTGGCCCGCCACATTATCAAAGATAATGAACACATTGATAATTGATATCTTTAGTAGAATTCAGCCAAATTTCCATTATGCTAATTATAACAAAATCCGGGTAAGACCAAAACTAATAAAGAATATCAAAAATGAACATATCCAAAATCCTAGATAAGATCTTAAAAATTAAAGTACATATTTAATAATTCTATAATACAATATATAAATAGGGCTAGAGATTTTTAACATTTAAGAAATTATTAATTGTTACTCTAAAATTTACATTTTTGTAAATGTCTTTAATCTTGACTATTTTACTTATTAATTTTTAAGAGTTAAATTATAGTTATCATTTAAAAATCATTAATTTTTACTATAAAATATAAGATTTTTATGTATCTTTTATCATAACTTCAGTCTTTATTACTTATTAGTTTTTTTTTGTTAAGTGTTATATTAGGTATAAGATGAAATTGTTTGAACATTAACAAAGTTAAACAAAAAATATTAGTATTAAAAAAAAAACTCTTAGCCCTACTTATAAGAAATAGGTATTAAAATAATAGTTCAATATTTAGATACACATTTTAAATATATAAAATTAATTATCAATTAAAAATTTGTCAAAGGTAAAAGTTATTTATCTTGATTTGATCGTACCAGCCTATTATTATGAAATTTTGTATTATGAAAATTTGTACCGCGTTCACCAGTCTAACTTGTTCAAGGTGTCTTTCCAACGCGCTTGTTGTCTTTGTCTTGATATCTTCCTCGTTGCTCTGTAGGAGAAGAGACTGAGAGAGTGAACTGTATAGGGTAGAGTGAAGTATTTCAATTATAAGTATAAGGTCATGAATATAAGGTAACTAACAACAACATAGGGTTTGATGGTATGACAATGTACAGAACAATTTATTTAAAATGTTGTGCCATTCAAATATCTTACAAGCTAATATTAAAGTGCATTTCATTATAACTGCGACTCAACGCTAACGCGCTTCGTGGTGGTTTTGTTTCAAACCAGGGGTTTTCAAACTAGGATCGAAAAAATGTGTAAAATATTCGACATCAATTTTAAATTTGCCCGCAACTTTTCGTGCTATTTTTAGAAACCCTAATGAAAAAACACCACGAGGCGCGTTAGCGTCGAGTCGCAGTTCTAATGAAACGCACTATAATAATAATATTGTAATGGCACAATCACAAATCGTTGAGTACCTATATACATTCAATTAATTCGATTCGATAACTTTATTAACTGTAAATGCAAGGACAAGCAAGTTATAATTAAAAGTTAATCCTAACCTTAATTTATTAACCTAACAAAAAACTTTTATGCGTCTTTTCAATGTATTAAACATAGACCTATAAACTAATGAACAGCGCTTTCCACTCCGCTCTGTCATCAATGCTAGGCGATCATATAACCATACAACTGAGAGAGAAATAACATAAAGTAGTGAAGGAGCACCACACTTTGTTTCTTTTCTTGCTCACACTATATCGTACCCCTGACTTCTCTCTCTAAGTGCTGTCAATTACTTTATAGGCCTATGGTTTTAAATATTGAGTTAAATGTGGAAATACAAATTTTGTTTACGCTAAAAGTTAGAAGTTTATTTCATTAAATACTAAAAAATCTGGCAACACTGTAGTTTACGTGTGGCTCTCCTCCACCGATCGACAACTGGCGGAGCTCACTAGGACGCTCAGTCTCGACATAGCAGTCGTTTGCGATGGAGGTACCGGTTGTCGCTCCCGCCAGGTGCGAGTTACGTTCAGTCATTAAGTTTTTGCACGCAAAAAAAATTCTACCTATAGAAATTCATCGTCAATTGGAAGAAGTGTATGGTGAGAAATGTATGGATGTGAAAAACGTTCGAAAATGGTGTAGAGAATTTTCTGCTGGCCGCCTAAACGTCCGCGATGTGAAGTGCAGCGGCAGGCCGTCACACTAGGACGAAACAGTGCGGAAAGTTAAGGAGCTTGTGCTGGAAGATCGCAGGTTGACTCTCAATGAGTTGGCCGAAAAACTTCAAGAAGTGTGCAGTATAGACTATTCATTCAATTTTGGTGAATAACCTGCAATACCGAAAATTGTCAGCCAGGTGGGTCCCGAAAATGCTTACCCCGGATCACAAAGTGAAACGTGTCCAATGTGCCCGAGACTTTCTCGCCAGTTTTGAAGAGGAAGGGGAAGAATTTGTAGATCCAATCGTCACAGGAGATGAAACATGGGCTCATTATTACACACCGGTGACGAAGGAGCAGTCGAAATAATGGAGATACACGCATTCGCCAAAAGTCAACAAAAGTACTTTCATTTGATTCTTCAGTAGATGAAACAAGACTTAAGTTAGGATTCTTTGGAGAATTTAGAATGAATGGAGAGGATGTTCCAAAGGAAGAACTTTTTAAAAATCTGTCATCGACAGGCCAGTTTTCATCTGGTTGTACAACTATTATGTTGTCATTGTTTACAATGTCAACACCCTGATTTTCACTAAATGAAAAATTGACTTTGGATATCTTAGCTGTTGTATGACCTGTAATACTAGTTGGATTAATAAATTCCAATACATAATTTTCTACAACAGTCATGGTGTTGTATTATAGCCAGTTTTTCTTTGTGCTGCTCTAATCATTGCCTGTTTGGTCTTAGCTTTGGGTCGGTTATCTTGAATAGTCTAAAATATTTACAATTATGTAAGTAAAAATAATAATTTATACTACCCACACTACTCTTATAAAAAAAAAACTCACTTAACGCCATTTATTCCAATTTTTAACAGCTCCGGGCATTGCATTTAGAGACTCAGCAATTTTCTCCCAACTTTTTGAGCGGTTTTAAACGTAAAACTACCGCTAAATTTGCCACTGAGCAACTGTGGATCAAGCTTAAATAATCCGTTCAAAGCTATTATCTGATCCACAGTTGCCCGACCTTTAATGTCGTTTTGCCATCATATTACAACTTAGTACTCGAAGTTATAAAACTGATAAAATATTTGTTCAAAAAATGGCTCAATTTTAAACATCTGACTGACACGAAGAAGAAGAACTTAGTACGTTAAATTTATAACAATGGACAACAAAACTAGGTACCTAATTATTTTACTTCGGTTTTTTTTTATCTGTTAAAAATGATTATTATTTATTATGCAATTATTATCATTGGTCACGGTCTTAGAAGATATTGTGGCTCTAGTGCGGGGCTAGACACTCAACAAATCACGGCGGTTATATTACGATTAGCATGGGCGCCCAAAATGTTATTATTTTTTTATAATTTTATTCACGTAATTTGGCGTTTTCGACGACAGTAAAAAATGTTGTCTGTTATGCGGTCAGATTGCATACCCGAACGCCTTGACCAGGACGTCGCACATTGTCCAACGTCGAGGAAGGTGACTGACCTGCTAGACACCCAAAAACATACCTGATGACGTGACCCAGCCGTCGTCGTACATTGTCCGCTATCAGACGAAGTCGGATTGCCTCCTCGGATAACTGAGGTGACTGACCGGCTATACTCCGTTTCACGAGAGAAGGTACACGAGTCGCGCATCCGACTGCCGCCGTCAACAGCGCGGAGGCCAAATTTCCCCCACTTTTTACTGCCCGGCAGCTACGTATGCGAACGAGTCGTTGCCGACCGCAGCCGGAACATTTTACGATCGTGAACGAATGGGCGAAATTGGTGGGAGATGCGCATCGACGGACGAAAAAACGTGTACCTTCTCTCGTGAAACGGAGAAACACCCAAAAAATACGGTGGCTATATGATTAGTTCTACCGTCCTTATCACAAATCCACTTTCTCTATCAATAATCCAATTTTCTTATCACAAAACCACAATTCTTATTACTCATTCTTATTACAAATCCATCTCCCTTATGACAAATCCACTATCCTCATCACAAATTCACTATCCTTATCACAATCCACTTTTCTTATCTCAGCCCCACAATTCTTATCACCTCTCGCTTATCACAAAATCTTATCACTGTTTCAAAATCGGTAGCCTCATCGCCAGACCTCCATATCACCCATACACCGTGTCGGCTCGAGACCGATGACTGGACCACAAGATCACTGCAGCTTCCGACATCGCTAACACTCCTCGCAAACTCGGGGTTGGGTGTCTCCCCCAGCAACGCTTGGAGACCTAGTCTTAATCTATAAAGCATGAACCCGAGGGCGCCGCCTATGTAAAAATCTCAACTAGCTTAAGCAACTCGCCAATAAGAAAATTCCGTTTCACCCGGCGGTGGCGTTTGAAGCACCATATATAAGCGACGAGTAACTGGTTGAGAGTAAATTTGCTATCCGCACAGTGTGCATGCTCAGGTATACTCACGATTAAAGATATATCTTTAATCGTGGGTATACTCGTCACATATTTATGCTAATAACGCTGCATTCTCCCTGGGAATTCATGAGTCATAACAAGTGATACAAGTGATAAAAATATAACAAGTATTCTGGCTTATGCGCAGATAACGCATCTCAACCAGCGACTCGTATAATATGTGCTTCAAATTGTTTACATAGGCGAGATAGGCTATGGCTCCATCCGTTTTATATGATCTAAGTAAGCTATTTACACCAGGTAACTGGACCCCCCCCCCAGAACCCTCAACCTAAAAATGGAAAACTAAAAATTCTAACATATTTATTATTTGCAGACCCCGATTTATGTAGGCACGCGCGGACACGGTTTTTTCCGGTAAACAAAATATTTATATGAAATACAGTTTAATATAATAGGTATTAGCTAACGGATGCGGTCGAACGCTCGAAAACTTATCGGGCGTGGATTGTATGTACCTATTATTTATAGTATGAAAACAAACTACCACCACCGCAATGCTGACCTATACTCTTTCACGAATAATTAGATATTTACAAATTATCATAAAAAAATCAGCGTTCCAACTTTTCATTAAAGCATGCGATTCGTATACTATTCTAAGAAATTCTAAATCGTAATTTGCTCTAATTTGGTCGGTTTTTATTAAATTACTTTAATACATATTTTTTAAAGCCGTTAAAAAAAAATATGTATTAAAGTAATTTAAATATGGGATTTTTTTACAGTAGTATTCGATTTTTTTTTTCAAAAATTCCAACATTTCCGAGATTTCTTTAGGTACCTAATTAATATAAGTTTTTAAATTTTTCAAGATATACATTTTGTTGATCATATTTTTTATATATATTATATTATATTGATTAATATAATGATTAAAAATATAATGTTAAATCAAAGATTTTAATTTGAATTATAAATATGAATTTGAATTAATTAAAAAAAAAGATAAAAATCAATAAAAGGTATAAATATATATTAATAAAATATGAATTTGAATTAATTAAAAAAAAATGTATGTTAAATTGTTATTCTATATATTTCTTGTTGATGGTTTAAAAATAAATCCAATGTAGTGCTATAATAATAATCAAGAAATATATTAATTTTATTAAAAAAAGTGATTGTGAACTATTAATATTATACATACAGTCCATAAAAATTATTTGGCATAAGTGATTTTTTGTTTGTAGAGTTTGGAATGTTTTCGTCTATTAAACTTATAGTGATTAAGGGTTTTTTTTTAATATCAATTTTTAATAGTTGTGTAGTTTTCTCCATCTGGCCATGTAATTGATATATTTTATTACTATAAAATTCACTTAATTCACTTAAATTTATATTATAATTGCTGTGTACAATGTTGATTATTGCACTCTTCATAATGTCTAATTTTTGTTGCAGCGTGCCACCATTTGGTGTTTTGAGTTGGAGTGAGTTGTACATACAGATATTTAAATTAAACATCCAAGTATTTATCTAAGCATAATAAATATATAACAAATTGTGTATTGTATGTGTAAAAAAGGTATGTATTTACTTTGTATATATGAGATTTTATCTGAATTTCTTCCCTTGTCAATCGGTATATGTTATTTATTATAAAGTCATTTGACCTCAAGTCAAAATTCCATATTATTGATTTTGACAGCTGGTTTGACACATTGATTTTGTATAAATGTGATCCGTGATCCCATATAGTATGTCTTGTTATAATATTTTTTTCTATCAAATTATTGATTGTCCTACACAGAAATTTCTTTGAGTTGTCATAGGTGTCACAGTTTGTTATGACTTTCATCGCCAGAACAAACGAACAATGAATCTTGTGTAGCTGTAATGTAATGTATATTAAATTTAAGCAATCTAAAATGTTAAAATATTATTATATTATAGTTAAAATTAATTTTTACAGTGGAATGATTCATTGCAGTTTTTGTGATGTACACATTTACCACGTTTATATGCAGCTGTTAATGCGCATTGAGTTAATCCGGGAGTTGGGTGCATATAAACCCATTTTTAATTCGCATTAAACTAATGCGCATTT
>NC_042493.1:44031904-44039968 GCF_005508785.2 Acyrthosiphon pisum
CAAAGTATAAATCATGGACTAAAAAACATTCGCATTAACTTAAAATTTTACCCGACCTCTAATCTTGATATTTTACGGTGCATATAAACTCGCTCCCTAATGCGCATTAAATCAATTCGCATTAAATCAATGCGAATTAACTGCTGCATATAAACGCGGTAATATAAGAAATTGATCACCATAGCATCGGTATATGAGAGGACATCGGATTGAACTGTGACTTTTGGTAATGTTAATAATATTTTATCCAATTGTACATATTGTGGATATTGTGGATATACTCTGAAAAGTTTGTTAATATTTTTAATGTTTATTTTGTTTGTTAATTGTATTGTATAAGTGGTTATTTGAATCACTTACAGATTTTCTTTTCTTTTAAAATTAAGTGTTTAGAGAAGTGTTTAAATTTCTTTTTAAAATTAATAAAATTCATTTTAATAATGTTGTAATATATCAGACCATCCATACAAATAACACTGTTGTAATATGTATTAAACACTGAAAGGAAATCTAATATATTTTTAATATTGCAACATTCTTTGTATAATATAACTACATTTTTTATATTGAGTATACTATTTCCAATTCTATAAAGAAATATTTAAATTAGATAAATTATAAATAAATAAATGTATGTTTGATTGTTAAAACTTTCAAACTAGATACTCATGATTCGTTGCTTGTAACCATCTTTAATTTTGAGTGATCTATATTTTGAAATGTATACTCTAATATTTAAAAAAAATTATTATTGTTTTTAATTTCATTTTGTTTAATATATTCCCAGAATTGGAATGGCAATTGATTGTTATCGAATATATCAATAATGAAATCAAAAACTGAATCGTGGTATTTAATTTTGTGGTGTCCAACTTCTAATTGTTTGTTATTGTGGTAACTTCAAAATTAAATAAAATCAAGATATTATAATATTTATAATAATTTGTTAGAAAGTAATACTCAATAAAAAAAATTCTCTCACCTATCAAACAGTGCGGTTAAATTTTTATACTGCTCACTATTTAATTGATTTTTTATAGCTTGACATTTCGCAATTTTTAATGATTTATTTTTTTTTTTTGTACTTTTTTTGTACTGTTTTATATTTTTTTGCTAAATCGTTTGTATTTTCAATTGAACTATTGTTTTTAGCAAATTTTAATAATTCTATAATTTCGTTCTTCATGTTAAGTGTTACAAAATCGTTATTATTAATAATGCTCTGTATAATACAGGCATTATTCAAATATTTAGCCACATTTATCTTATACATCGCAAAACTTTTAAGAATCATGTCAATGTGATCAATACTCAACACAATTGGCCCAACTTTCATTTCCAACATAGTTACTCCAAAATTAATTGCAGAAGCAATTATAATTAGATTATCATCTCAAGAAATTCATTGTCATTACTTAGGAAAAGACATCCAAAATGAAATAATTCAATTATTAGCGAATAAAATAAGATCTCGCATCATAACTGCATTAAAAAATGCAAAATATTATTCAATCATTTTAGACTGTACACCAGATATAAATCATACAGAACAAATGACTGTCATTGTTAGATTCGTCTCAACTACTGAAAACGAAACCACAAGTAAAATAGAACACGTTTCTATAAATGAACACTTTATCGGTTTTATAGAATTATACAATACTACTGGCTTAAATATGACTGAAGTTATTCTTCAAAAACTGAGAGAATTAGATATTTCATTAGATGACATGAGAGGCCAAGGATACGACAATGGGGCTAATATGCGTGGATATAAAAATGGTGTTCAAGCTAGAATTCGAAATCTAAATTCAAGAGCTTTTTACGTGCCATGCAATGTACATTCTTTAAATTTGGTTTTGAACGATTCAGCAAATTGTTGTTTAGATGCAGTTTCATTTTTTGATATTATACAAGAAATGTATACATTTTTTCAGCATCAACACAGAGATGGGATGTTTTTCGTAAATATGTTAAAAATCTTACTGTAAAACCATTAAGTGCAACTCGATGGTCTAGCAGAATAGACGCTATTCGACCAATTCGATTTCAAACTGCTGAAATTTATGATTCACTGGAAGAAATATCAGAAGACACTTCACTTACGAGTGTAACTGGCGTTCGAAGTCGTTCTGAAGCTAAAGGTATAACTGAAAAATTAATAAGTTTCAAATTTTTATGTAGTTTAGTAATTTGGTATGATTTATTATGCGAAATTAATGTCACTAGTAAACTATTACAATCTATATCATTAAATATTATCGAGTCAATCAATCAGATAAACAATACCAAAATATTTTTACAAAAATATCGCAGTGATGAAAATTTCGAAAAAATACTTACACAAGCAAGTTACTTAGCAAATGAACTTGGTCTACAAGATAGTTTTTCGTTAAATCAATTTCGAACTCGACGTAGAAAAACTCATTTTGATTACGAATCTCGTGATACTCCTATAACAGATCCTAAACAGAATTTCAAAATAAATTTTTTTCATCAAATATTAGACAATATGCTCCAATCAATAAATGACCGATTTATTCAACTTGAAGACCATAGTAAATTATTTTCATTTCTTTTTAATATTTCTAATGTCAATAATTATGAACATTTAATGAAGTGCTGTAAAGATCTTCAGCTAGCACTTTCTTCAAATGACGGTTTAAATTCTGATATAAATTCTGTCGAACTTTGTGAAGAAATAAATACATTACAAAAACATTTGAAAAATGAAAATGATCCAAAAGCAATTTTACAATTTATATGTGAAAACAAATTAATAGAATTATTTCCTAATGTATACGTAGCTCTAAGAATTTTATTAACATTACCAGTAACTGCAGCTTCAGCTGAAAGAAGCTTTTCAAAATTAAAAATTATAAAGAACTACTTAAGATCACAAATTTCACAGGATCGTTTAGTTGGATTGGCAACAATTTCAATTGAAAATCAAATTGCGAATGATCTTTACATTGACGATTTAGTTAAAGATTTTGCGTCAGCAAAAGCAAGAAAAATACATTTTTAAAAATTATGACTAAATATTGTATTTCATAATAACTATTGTAATACCTTACAAACAATCCATGTACTATTAATTTAGTAATTTCTTTTTTATTATATAATAATTGACAAGTGTAAAAAGTTTTTAATTTTTTTGCTCCTACATAATATGACATTTATCTATGTAAGTTATAATAAAATAAGAGGTGACAATTTTGATCTTTGCCTACATATAAAAAATTGCTTGCGACGGCCCTGAATCCAGTTCACATTAATGAGAGATTAAAATGTAATTATTAAAATACTTGAGTGAATATTTTACTTACTTTAACTGCTTCAGACGAAGAACTGATGCCGGTTAGGTTACTGTAACTTATGAAGTGTTATGGGGAACTACATGATCGCTTTAAAAATGAAATATTTTTACGATATATATATATATATATATATAACGTGTGAACTAAAATCATTGAGTGTTTGTCCCTCAACTAATCTTTCTACATAGACCATAATCTATATGCGATGTCAGTAAATTTATCTGCTGGTAAATTCCAACAATTCAAATTGAAAGTGTGGCGCCATAGGCGCAAATAGGATGGGGGCTAGGAGGCTTTAGCCACCCTTATAGTTTCTACAGCCCCCCCAAAAACTAATGATTTCACTAGTATAATTTAAAAGCATTATTAGAGTTTCAAGTATAGACCTGAGTTTCAGCCCCCCCCCCAACGTGTGGCGCAGATTACATATTATTCCATTTCGTTTTCCGTCGTGGCGCAAATTACCAAAATAATTTTTTAGAGGTGGCGCAAAGTACATGTTTAATTTTTATATTTTGGCGCAAATTCTATACGCGCTTAAATGTACCTATTGGTAGCCCAAATTACAAGTAATTAAATTGGCGCTAAATACCATCGTCCCACTATCCAGTGTCCACTGAAAAATAATTTTAATCATAAAATATTGCAGTTATATTTTATGAAAAAAAATAATATAATATAGACAGTATTCTTATTGAAATGGTTTCGAAAACAAATTGGGCGATTTTGTTATTCTTAATTTGTTTTAATCTTTTAAATTATCAGTATTTTTAAAACGATATTTAGTTATATTGAAGTTTTGACACATCGTGCGTTTGAACTTAAAAACGAAACATCCTACCTAGATACTTTATACCGTAGATTTCGAATATTATCGTTCATGTAATATTATTACCTACGCGTACCGCATGCCCACATAATAATATGATTACCAGTTGGCTGATATTTATCTTTGGACTATAATATAGGTACGTACTACGTAGTATTGACTGTGAATTATAATATAATATGGTATAGCCGGTATAATATGTATAGGCCATAGTTGTGTACGTAAAATTTACAAGTACAAGTCTTAAATAGTTATATCTAATAATATGTTTACTGTGCATTAATGTACTCTTTCGAACATTGGGTTTTTCTTTTTTGCAATATTGTTATCATAACTCATAAGTAGACACGCGCAACAAAATAGTAGGTACACGATAACAAAATCCTGGATTTTGTATATAATATTATATTGTAATAATAATATAATATAATATACTATCATTGATTATAATTAATATACTAGTATTTATTTATAATCATGAATGTCTAGCTTCCCATCTTGTATTACACACTTTTTTTGTATTTGATTTGCTATATCATTACCAAATGCTAATGATGCCCATCTAGGTGCACTTTGGCTGAAAAACAAATATATATTTTGAACTATATCAAAAAATGTAGAAATTTTTAATGAACTTTTGGCAACATCAGCAATTACTAAATTTAAGTTATGAGCCGTACAATGTACATATAAGGAACTAGGGACTACATCAGAAATCCTTTTTTGTACCCCTGATTTAGCACCGATCATAACTGAGGTTCCGTCGTAGCCCTGTCCTCTACATTTTGTAATATCTAAATTATATTTTTTCAAAATATTAAGTATTAAGTTGAAATGACCTTCTGCGCTATGATTCATCAATGCATAAAATCCTAAGAACGATTCCTTTATTTGCACATTATGTTCATTATAATTCACAACAATATAGGTACCTCAATATCACAGAAACCTGGTCAATTTTGGTAATGTCTTGTGCTGAATCTACTATGATTGAGAAACACTGTGCCTTTTTTATTTCTTCACATATATTTTTCCTTAACTCAGCAGCCAATAATTCAATAAGTTCCTTTTTTATCTTCCAACTTGAATATTTTATTCTTGATTCTTCATTATATAAAAGTTTACTTAAAATAGGATCAAACTCTGCCATAAATTTAACTGTGCGTAAAAAATTGCCTTCAGAATTACTGTTAGCTTTTCCTTCATTTCCCCTTAATGCAGTAAGCATTCCTTATTTCCTGCAGTAAGGCATAATATTATTTTTATTAATCGTTTTAAAACTTCTCTCCAGAATTTTGTTTCTTTGGATATATGCTTTTCCAAGTTTTTATCTATAGTTTCATTTTTCAACCAAATTATTCGCAATTGCATGGCTTCTATATGCTGTGTACAGTTTTCATGTTTGATAATTTTTTGAGTTAAATGTTGCCAGTCATTTATACCATTTAACCAATTTAATTTAAGTTAATGATTTTTTCGAACCGCAAACAACCAGCAAGACTCACAATATACTTTATTTAAAACTAATGAATAACACAGCCACATTCTAGGTACTTTCACGCCGGCTTTAGTAGTCATATAATAATAGTCTTTAGAAAAGTGTCTGCTAGATTTCATAGTTTCATTTTCATCGCTAAAAATGTTGTCCGCAGGTAAGTTTATTGAAGGTTTGCAAGGACCATATGATAAAATTTGTTTTTTTAAATTAGAACTGATTGTGATATTTTGAAAATGTCCTCTATCTGTTAGAAACTCCAACTTTAAATCCAATTCACCAACTAATCATATGCAAATTTAAAAAAATAAATAAATGTTAAATTTCTAGAATGGATAGTAATAATAATTTTAACTTATTGATATATTATTAGTTATTACTCATAAAATATTTTAATATCTTTATTTAAAAAGATCTTCAGATTTTTATTTATAATATTTAAAAAAACTTTTGTCTAAACAAATTAACGACTTGATATTTAATTACTGTACCAATTTAACCATTTAGTGGGCAATGGAAAATAATATTAATATATGGAATATAATATTTTATTCATAGACACCCTTTATTATCTATATTAGTTTCTAATTTTCTATGTAATAATTCTAAGTATTTTTCAATTATCGAGGGTGCAATGCACCCCCTGTACCCCCGGTAGTTGCAGCACTGATTAGAGTTAATGGAAAATAAAATATATTTTTACTCTTATTATTACTCTTTACATTTATATTAAATAGGAATCAAAAAATGCTACTGCAAGTCGTGTTGCTGAAAATAATAGTACTGATATATCCGGAATTCCAGCTAAAAAACTATTTCTACCTTCAATAGAGGACAGTTTAAATTTTGTATCTTCAATGAGATGTAAATCATATTAATTAAAAAACTACAGTAATAAAAATAGGTATTCATAAAAATTTGTATTTAATGACTTATAGTTGGAAACACTAAAAGTGAGGAAATAACCGATGCACTTTTATATTTTATTTGTAAAGACAATATACCATATTCCACTGTCGATGGTAGTGGATTTAAGCACTTTATGCAAATAGCATGTCCACTTTATAAAATTCCTTCTAGGAATACAATTAAAAATAAGTTAGATATGAAGTTTGATTATTTATCTAAAATGTTCAAAGACAAGTTAAAAGATATTGATAATATATCTCTTACATCTGATATTTGGACGGGTATTCAAATGAAAAGCTATATTGGCCTAACCACACACTATTTGGAAGGCACTAAATTTAAATCTGGTAATATTTTATACGAATAATAATATTTAATATTTTTAACTATTATTAGTGTTGAATTTTAGGTACATTAGGTGTTCATGAATTAAGCAAATGTGTCTTCTCGTCTGAATTTTAATTGGCATTCATGGCATTGCCATAAAGGCTGAACGTGTTTGGCCATATGTCTAAGCAGATGTGACCTGTACCTAAATGATACAGGGCACAACATGCATTTCAACATTTTTTTGATGCGTTTCTTTTTCACTAAAGACATAAAAAAATAAAAAATAATTTTTTAGGTCCTTACATTTACACACCCACAGAGTATTACTACATTTTAATAAATAGTATATTAAGTAAATCACATAAATAGTGAATGTGTCTTTCTAGTTTCTAATTTATAAATTATAAATCAATTTGATTTAACTTTTATCGTAATGTACACTGTATACTTTTTTATTATTTATTAAATTAAACTATTTTTAACTTATTAACTTTTTTATTTTTTAAATCAACTGAGAAAAGCTAAATTATTTCAACTGTAAATTAAACTAGTTAAGTTCATAAGTTAATTAGAAAACAAACTAACTAAAGTTAATGTCCACCTTTGTTAATTATACTACCGAACTTAGTACTTACGATCTACGACAACTGGTTCAGCTGGGACAACCACCCTACTAGGTCCTGCCACATACAGATCTTTTTCATCACTATCATCATCATCAGCAGCAGCAGCAGCAGCACTCAATGGCATAAGCGTGTCTACAGTGGGTGCCTAGGGTGCCTGGGCTGCCCCTGCAATTTTCGAAAGGCGCCGGTCAACCAAGTTTTAAATCTAGTGGTTTACAACTTTTATTTAGAAAAAAAAATGTCATGCATTGTTTATTTTGTTTTAATAATATTATATTGCATTGTCGAATTGATTTATGATTCTATCACAAATCCCGGTAATAATATTATGCGGGTAACTGCCAACTGGTACAATTGTTATAACTAGGACTCGGATGTTGTTGCTAAGTAGTTATAAATTTGTTTCAAACGAGTACCAATTAATATATAAAAAGGTGGGTAAGTGGATGTCACTCTGCTGTACAGTAGTTAGAAGTGGGTCACTGTATAATGGACAGTATTAAATTTGAATTCAATGATATATATCACTGTATAGAAAACGATTCTGAGCGGAGA
>NC_042493.1:44040018-44043609 GCF_005508785.2 Acyrthosiphon pisum
CCCCCCCCCCCCCCCAAAAAAAAAAAAATATATTACCCAACTGCCACACAAAATTTTTCAATGATAGTTATTGGATATAACCATTAACCGGATTAACTGCTTTTAAACTGTATAATAAAAATACAATTATATTTCAAATTAAATATTGTTTAAATAACTATATTAATTTTGTATACTAAATCAGTACCATTTCCCAACCTTTTTATTATGGTGAATCAAAAATAATGTACTCTTTGTGAGATACGCAACCCCCGCTATAACCAAAAAAATCAAGTAAACCATTATAATATTGTAGTTTTACTATCAACAATTTTTATTATAAGCTATTTAAATATTTTATTTTAATATAATACAATACTGAATAATGAATAACTAATTCTGTAAAATATAAATTTTATTTTTAAATTAAAATATTTAGCTATACCTTCAATACAAATAATTGATATAATAATATGATAATAACATTTTCCACAATCATAATAAAATAATACAAACGTTAGGTAATCGGAATAAAAATCCCCAGACTACAATATTACTCCTAATACCACATGCAAATGGTTGAACAAATATTTTTTAAACGTTAATTAATATCATTACCACATTATTAATATTTAATTACAAATACATATATTATATTATATTATACTATATTACTATATCATTCAAAATAACTATATTATAGTAATAATAGAATATTAATGATAATATAAATAATATTTTGTTTAAAATTACGATAATAATTTATATTATGTGTAATTCAACGTAACTACAAAAATATGCAAATTATAATATTGTAGTTTAAAATTGAAATTATTATGAATGGATAATGTACCTACCTACTCACGTCTCATCTTCACAAATACAGCATATAAAAATATTTCGAGTGATCGACTTATTTAATTTGTCAACAATAATTTTAATTTTTTTTTATATGTTAAAATATATACTCACCAGATATTATATAATATATTCTATTATTCTACCATACTAATTAACATTTAAAATATATTTGTTCAATTATTTGCATGTGGTTGTGAGTAATATTGTAGTCTGGGAATTTTTTTTCTAGGGTAGGAGATTTTTTTTCCGGGATTTGTAGGTACCAACTAAAAATTTAATTGTATCCGTTGTAAGATACGATTAATACAATACATTAATTAATACAATTACCTACAATACTAGTTATACTTCAAAATTTTCATATATTATTATACATAGTGACATAGTGTTATCAAATAAAATATTACAAGAATTTTTTATGAATTTATGGTTAAATTCATTGATTTTTATAATACAATCAATATGTTTACTAATTAGTTTACGAACATTACGTTCAAACGCGGTTCTAAAATCCAAAGCTGGGCACAAACTAGTTAGAACGTTATTTTCTAAGTAACTTTCTAACTTAACCAGTTACTTTTAAGTTTTAATTCATAATATTTTTGTGACTTAACTAGTTAAATTTAATGTGTAAAATAATATAATCCAACTCGTTAAAAACAATAAGTAACAAGTTATTTTTGTAGTTTTCTATTCATTCCCATAATCCAAGTATTTCGTAAAACTGCTGATCATAAACTGTATTCATAATTAATTAATAGGCAATGAATATTAAGTATTTTAAATTTTATGATAGTGACATGTTTCCTGTTTTTTATTTCTCATCAATTATTTATATTAGTTGTACCTATTACTTGTAGTACATGTTAACCACGATACCTATTATTTATTAATGACCAACACAAATATGACACCATACTGTTAGTATAATTCTCATTTCGCTATACATTCTGTGCTTTAATTACTTTACTTGACTTTATTTTTAACAAACAAAACAAAACAACACCACTGATTACATTTAGTTGGTTTTTTTTAACATTTTTGCTAACCTCTTTTAAGCAATATTTGTGATGGTGGTGAGGAGTACTTATAAGAGGAAACATACATATAAGGTTAAGTTCAGACTAGCGTAGAATAGAAAAAAAAAACATTGAAAATATATGAGATCAAACTTACATTTTACAAGATTTAACAACTCTTAAAAATGTTAATTAAAAGTAAGAAGCATAATATGTGAAACTATAGATGAAGCCAGTCAGGTCTATAAAATCTCTAGTTTTGTCTATGGTGTCGTGTACTATTTCAACAATAAAATAAAAATAAATATCTAGTCAGGGCTTGGTCACAATGACAACTATTCCTAACCTGTTATGTTTACATATTACATGTAATTTTTTTTTTATGGGTTATTTAAAAAATTTTTTCAGATTTCTTGTAATTCAGTGGCAGGTCAGTTGTGGTTTTGTTGTACTTCATTAAGGTAATTTTGGTTATCATTTTTATTATTATTATTATTTTTGTTCCATAATTTTAAACTATATTTGTTTGTTTATTTTTTAGGTTGACACAAGTGCTGCATTCATTCCTAGTAGTAGGAGTTCTTAAGTAGCTTAGTTAGGTTATTATTTTGTATTGTATTGTATTGTATTTTTTTTTTTTTTTTCTCATATTTTGTATTGTACTTTTTTTTATCAAAATGGGACGACCATCAAAACGTACACTAAAAAAAAAAGAATCTATGACACAATACCGTGAAAATGAAAGTGTTCATGTACAAGAACTCGAGAAGGATAAATTGAGAAAAAAGTTATGTCTTGCCTCACAAGATATTATGAATCAAAGAAAAATTCTTAATTTAAAGTGTACAAAGAAAAGACTGTTGGATCCAGTGAATAAAGAAAAAAACCACATCACCAGTCGTATACGACTGCAAGATCCGGCGAATAAAAATAAAAACCAGATCAACAGTCGTAAAACCATGTTGAAACGACTGCAAGATCCGGCTTATAAAGAAAAACACCAGATAACTTGTCGTAAGAACATGGACATACGACTGCAAGATCCGGCTTATAAAGAAAAACACCAGATAACTTGTCGTAAGAACATGGACATACGACTGAAAGATCCGGCGAATAAAATGAAAAACCAGATCACCAGTAGTAAAACCATGTTGAAACGACTGCAAGATCCGGCTTATAAAGAAAAACACCAGATAACTTGTCGTAAGAACATGGACATACGACTGAAAGATCCGGCGAATAAAATGAAAAACCAGATCACCAGTAGTAAAACCATGTTGAAACGACTGCAAGATCCGGCTTATAAAGAAAAACACCAGATAACTTGTCGTAAGAACATGGACATACGACTGCAAGATCCGGTGAATAGAAAATCAAACCAGATTGCCAGTGAAATAAACAGATCAAAAAGACTGGAAAATTCTGTTTTTAAAAACACATATCAAATAAAGAACGCTCAAAACATGAAGAAGAGAAGAATACCGTCTGACAGTAGTCTTCGGCAAAGTATATCTAGTAAAAGAAAAACACCAAATTCTGCATCATATAAAAGAAGAGAACGGCAGAAATTAAATGAAACCAGGCAGAGAGAAGATGTTTTAATTTCTGAATTTATATTGAAAAGGTCACAAGGTTTATCAGAAAAATGTTATTCGTGCCATCGATTACGTTTCCCGTCCAGTGTCAATAAGTGCAACTCTGATCTCTTCAGGCGATTAGGGATGTCAATTCA
>NC_042493.1:44043659-44044639 GCF_005508785.2 Acyrthosiphon pisum
GTCTGACGACAACTTTTGGAGCAGTAAAAATGCTTCGATTTTCAAAAGTTGTACCTTTTCTGAAAGGAAAGTGAATCTAGTTGGTACTTTGGGGGGTCAAAAGTGAAAATTTCCCAATACTTTTCAAAAGCGGCAGGAAAAACCTTAAAAAAATAACGGAAAAACGCGAATTTTTACGCAAAACCAATTTTTGACAAAAACGAAAACTTAATTTTACTGTAACTCAAAAAATAATTATTGTAAGCACTTGAAATTTGCAACAGATGTTTATATTAGCGTTGTCTATACAGGGTTAAATTTTCAAAGTGTTTCGACTTTTTTTGAGCTATTTATAGACAAATGAAATTTTCAATTTTTCTAAGTATTTTTTTAGATTCTGAACGAAGTGATGAATGTATTGATTTTACAATGATGTGTGTTTTTTTTTTTTTTTTTTTTTTTTGTGTCTGACGACAACTTTTGGAGCAATAAAAATGCTTCGATTTTCAAAAGTTGTACCTTTTCTGAAAGGAAAGTGAATCTAGTTGGTACTTTGGGGGGTCAAAAGTGAAAATTTCCCAATACTTTTCAAAAGCGGCAGGAAAAACCTTAAAAAAATAACGGAAAAACGCGAATTTTTACGCAAAACCAATTTTTGACAAAAACGAAAACTTAATTTTACTGTAACTCAAAAAATAATTATTGTAAGCACTTGAAATTTGCAACAGATGTTTATATTAGCGTTGTCTATACAGGGTTAAATTTTCAAAGTGTTTCGACTTTTTTTGAGCTATTTATAGGCAAATGAAATTTTCAATTTTTCTAAGTATTTTTTTTTTAAATAACGATAAAAAATTTTTGGGTTGGATAGAAAACTTTTGAAAATTTAATACGAGGTTTCTTATAAGTTGTTCTCACAGTGATAAAAAAAATCCCAAAATCGTTAGTCACAATTTTTTTTTTATAATGGCTTAAAGTTTAAATTTTATACCGAAATAATG
>NC_042493.1:44046629-44052039 GCF_005508785.2 Acyrthosiphon pisum
GCATTTAAAGTTCAAATTTTGACTAAATACGTAAAAATTACGGCAATGTTCAAATAATCTTAAACAGAAATTCATAAAAGTTTTTCTTTTTAATTCTAAGATTTGGAAATTTAATACAAGGCTCCTAACATATTTTTACAATAGCAGTTGCAAAATAAAAGGAATACATTGTCACAATTTTTATTTATAAGCATTTAAAGTTCAAATTTTGACAACATATTATGTAAAAATCACGAAAATTCGTAAATTATTTTATGCTAGAAATTCATAAAAAATTTTCCTTTTATATCTAAGATTTCAAAATTTAATACAAGGCTCATAATATATTTTTACAATAGCAATTGAAAAATAAAAGAAATATATAGTCACGATTTTTTTTTTATAAGCATTTAAAGTTCAAATTTTGACTAAATACGTAAAAATTACGGCAATGTTCAAATTATCTTAGACAGAAATTCATAAAAGTTTTTCTTTTTAATTCTAAGATTTGGAAATTTAATACAAGGCTCCTAACATATTTTTACAATAGCAGTTGCAAAATAAAAGGAATACATTGTCACAATTTTTATTTATAAGCATTTAAAGTTCAAATTTATACGAAATATGTCAAAATTGCGAAAATTTGCAAGTAATTTAGTGGTTGAAAAATCGTAAAAATTTTTTCTTTTATAACTAAGTTTTTAAAATTTGGTACAAGGTTCTCCATAAGTTTTTCTTTAAAAATAAAATTTCTCATGATCAATATCAATTGATAACTGAAATAATTTCAGCTGCTAAGGTTTAAAATCCAAGAAATCGAAAATATAATAAAAATTGGATGCTTTTATGCTTGTTGTTTCAGATAAGGTAAAATATATTATCGGTGGTACCTGTCTTTTTTTTTTTATTTTAAAGTATTTTATTACTAATTTACTGAAATATTTAAGTTTTGTTTTCATAATTTTTACTATTTAGATCTCCTAGTGGCTATAAATTTCTACGAGAGCAAAATATTTTACCACTTCCTTGTGTAGATACCCTGAAAAGACACTTAATGGCCGTTAAGATTGGATGTGGCTTTGATGAAAAGTTTTTCAAAATACTGAAAAAAAAGTTTATGAATAAAACATCACATGAAAAAAAAGTGACTTTAGTATTTAATGAAATTTTTCTCAGGGAAAGTTTAGGTGTTAATACTAAAAATTTGACATATTTGGGATTAGAAGACTTGGGGGATGATTTTGATAATAAGGCTGAATTGGCAAATCATGCTTTGGTGTTGATGATACAAAGCTTAGCTGAAAGTTAACACAAGCCTATTGCAGTATTTGCATCCAAAGGGCCTATAAAAGGTAAATATTAACAATATTATAAGCATGTATAAATAATGAATATATTAAAATATATTATTTTATAATAATTTTGATTACTTTAATCACGTAAATATTGATGCACCTGGTTATAAAAATTAAAAATAATATTTTAATTTTAAAAGGAATTGATTTGGCGAAATTTGTTGTGAAAGCAATACTATTATTAAAAAATGCAGGAGTTGAAGTGGTTGGATTACCAAGTGATGGTGCATCGACAAATCGAACAATGTAGAAGAGTTTGGGTATTAGTGGAAAAGTAGACAAACTTAAAAATTATTTTCAAAATCCAGCTGACAGTAGTAGAAGAGTACCTACATGTGTTCTCCGATGCACCACATTTACTCAAAACCATAAGAAATCGGTTATTCACAAAAAAAGAAATTAAAGTATGTTAAACACTAAAAATATTTAAATTAAGAAAAATTATTGATTTAAACAAAAATTATAATTTTTAGATTCATCCTAAAAAAGCTTCAATTAAATGGAAAATATATGAAACTGTTTTTGAACACGATTCTAAATCATATTTAAAAGTATGTCCAAAACTAACCAAAAGTCATTTTCAACTGAATAATTTTTCCAAAATGAAGGTTAAATTTGCTTCACAAGTAAGTTTTTACAATATCACTATTTGGTATTATTTCTAACATTTATTTATTTTATAGATCTATTTTTTAAGAGCAAGAATTATAAGGATTTGATGAAAGTGAAGAAACTGTAGAATTTACATTATTATTAAATAATATGTTTGATGTTCTTAATCGAAAATTTAGTGCAAAAGGAATTAAAAAAAAATACTCAGGATATCAAGGTTTATAAATATATTGATTATTCTATAATATTGTAGGCATTTAATTCCAGTTATATAAATGCTTCTTTTAGTTTTATATTTAAATATTAACATCATTTTCTGAATTATTAAACAAAATAAATAACACTTTTATAGTTCTGTAATGCATATTATAATTTTGTAGGTTTATTGTATTATAGTATTTATTTATGTTGTATATTTACAAACATGTCATTTTTGAGGTATTGAATGATGCATTAGAATGGCTGGACAACTGGGAAAATAATTTAAATAATAATATAATAAAGGAAGAAGAATTTTTGATAAAACAAACAGCAGAAGGTTTAAGAGAAACTCTGAAGTCAACAATAGATTTAGTAAATTATCTTCTCAATGATTGTGGTTTTACTTATGTTTTAACCAGTAAATTAAATCAAGATTGTTTAGAGGTAAATAACTTAAAATATTATTTAGAATTTATAAATGTATTACATTTAGAATTCTGATATATTAATAAACCTAACTATGAAATTATATTACTTTCATTCAAGAGATTCTTTGGTATTATATGACAAGTTTCAGGGCCTAACGACCATCCATCGACTTTCTTGCAACTATACCGTATGCTTTCAATGTCTTCAATTATCAAACCACCTAAAATGGGGAATTGTAGTATATTAGAAGGTAGTAAATGTATTACATCTGAAAAGAAGAAATCATTAATATATAAAGTTACTTATTTTTATTTATAGAAAATGTCCCAGTTATCACCATAAGTGATTTAAAAAGTATAATAAACTATATTTATATACTATAAACTATATTACTATCCAAACAGTACAAATGAAAGACTGGAAAAAATTAAGAATCTAGAAAAAAAAATTGTCGATATTGTTGAAGGTAATATATATTGTATATATTTGTTATATATATTGTTTCCAATAACCCTATTGGACTTTAGATGACATTTTTAAAGAGTATAGCTATAGTAATTTAGATTCAACAGTATTTGAATGTATAGTTTATTTCGTAGCTGGGTAAATCAAATTAACTGTTACTTGAATAATATTACATTTTTTTATATTATTATCTACAGTATTGTTTGATGTGTCATAGGTACATAACAAAGAGACAATTAAAACATACTAAATGTGAAGTCTGTAAATCCAGTTTACAAGTTGCTAAAGGTAAATCATCTAATCCAGCAGTAGACTTAGTCAATTTGAAGACTAGAGGATTCTTAACTCATGTAAATCAAAATTTGTTTCAAATTATTCAAGTATTGGAAGTATGTTTTCTGAAACATGCAGGCTCAGCGAATCCATTTGATGACACATTTGAAGAATTCTTCAGCACTGAGAATTTAAAATTGTGTTTTCCATGTGTAGATCATAAAACTGAAGTTTTAACTGATATATGTGTAACATAGGCGCCAGGTTTTGTAAATGCCAATGGGGGCCGAATTTGCTACATATTAGCCTTAACTTTTGCTCTTCAAAATAATTTAAATATGTCGTTAAAGAGTAGAGACACGGGAAGTGGACTACTTATATCTATATTTTTAATTGTATCCTCTTAAATTTTAAATCAGGGGAACACTCAAAATTTTTCATTAATAACGGTTCCCCTCAAATTTTTAGTCACTTAAAGTCCTAGTTTAAACTAATTCAAATATGTAAAATATGATAAAATAAATACTACCTGTAGTATAACACGAAATAAATTAAAAATATTTATTTACTTTAATTTATTTTAATAATATCACATTAACTTAATGAAAATGTTTTCTGTCTAACTTTTGTTTTATTAATAAATTGGTTAGCTTATTAAAATATATATTATATAAAATTAAAAAACTACACACAATTTTAAACTTTGAACTGAAATTTGCAAAACAACATCATTTTGATAAAAAAAAAGTCTGTATCACAAGAACTAAAAATTATGATAAGATGTAGTCAGTGCAGCCACTTTCACAATGTTACAATATTCATATCATCATTATAATATGTAATTTTATTATTAACAATGTTCTCGAATCTCGGATATATTATTCTGTAAACATGATTTGGGAAATTCAAATCTCAATCTTTTCAATGGGGGCTGAGCCCTGACTCCATCTTTTCAATGGGGGCTGCGGCCCCCGAGCCCCCATGTAGTCGGTGCCTATGATGTGTAATGTACATCACAATGAGAATGAGGCAGTATAGTTGGCTAAAAAACCAAGAGACAAAAAAAATTAATAAAACAAAAAAATAAATTGCTAAATAAGTAGTAACATAAGAAAATATTATTATTATACTCATTTTTATTGTTTTTTTCTGTTTGAAATATTTAAAATTAAAATCGTGTATTTGTGCCTGTACTCTGTGTGTAACTGTATTTTATACATTTTTTTTCCTGTTTGTGCGACAATATCTTGTAGTCTGTTGTATTTTGTTCATCATAACTAGGGCCCGGATTTTTATGCAAATATTTTTGTTAAATATGCACATATATATGCACTCAACAATTCAAAAATATGCAAATAATATACAAAAAAAATAATTGTTTAAAAAATCAAAATTTAAAAAAAATTAAAAAATATAGTATTAAGTGAAAAAAAAATACAATTTAAAAATCATTTTTTAAAATTTGTATTAAGCATAAAAATGTGTATTAATTGATAACTATTGAATGAGTACCAACATGATGTAACAAAATGTGCTTTTAAATTATCAAATTGAAAACTTCTACGATTGTCGCGTAGCATCACCTTGTATTTCGAAAAACTTCTTTCACGTCTGCTGACACAATGGGTGCGTATTTGAAACAAGAAATATCTTATGGTGACAACTCTGCAAGGTCTTCATCATCGTTTCTTATTTCTCCGCTTATAAATTCGGAAATTTTTTTTATTTGTGATAATTCAGGATTTTTTGATAATACTTCCGATAGTTTAACTTTAGCAAATTCAATACCTCGTGCTCCTTCACTCAATTTATTTTCTACATTTTGAACCAATTCTAGACTATTTCCAAGATTGACACCAGATTTTTCTAAATACGTACAAGTGTCTGTTATGCATTGGAAATTTGATTGAATTATCGAAAGTTCATGTCAGGAACGTCGGCGATCGGGCAAAATCGGCATGTATATCAAACTTTGAGTAAAATTTAAAATATTTTATTAAGTATTTATTAAATATGCACATTTTATGTAACTACCCCGAAATATGCAATTATTATGCATTTTGATGCAAATATGCAAAATATGCAAAAAAAAAAAT
>NC_042493.1:44052089-44075881 GCF_005508785.2 Acyrthosiphon pisum
AAAAAAAAAAAAATTAACAGTAGAATCTACGTTTTACGACACATCAAGATATTTAATCAGAAGTATTTTACGCCAAATGTAGAAGAATATGCATTTGCATAAAAATCCGGGCCCTAATCATAACATATAACTTTTTAATTATGGTCCGGACTCCGGAGTATTAATAATTAGTAATTATTATTATAGGTATTACATTATAAACTATAATTATAATATCTTGAGTATCTACAAGAAAATCGGAAATATACACTAGATAGCGACAAAAGACACAGTACTTTTGATAAGAACATTTGACGGTCTTCTTATCATGGTCCCGTTCGGCAACCAGTATATCTTTAATCGTGCACATCGACTACTGATAAGGTGAAATACGAATTGACTACCAATAGTTAACTAGTGGCCAGTGTAAGTAAGCGCCAGTATTACAATCAATGATAAATAGGTATAAAATTAGTTCTAAATGTTGACATCAAGCGCCAGTAGTTAATTATTAACAGCTATTTCATATAGTCACTTTGTAAATTAATCTGAAAGACGTTTATTATAGGGCGATATGCAACCTGTATATTATCATTAATCGTACGATTAACCAATAACTACATGTTTTCAGAAACAGTTTACCGGAATTTATTATCGTTCACTTAGATCATATCGTCGGCTTGGTGCGAAAACTCATTAACGGCAATTTTATAATTTTTCTAATTATTGCGCCATCTAGTGTAGAATTACATTTTCTTCAATTTATGAAGAGAGGTACCAAGGTAGATTTTCTATTTTTAGACTTATTTTAAAATATTGAAAAATTACTAATGGTAAAATTCCAAGAATCAAAACATAAAAGTCACTAATGGTATAATGAGTTTTATCATTAAACCTATAAAATAAAATATGAAGATCTAAAATTTACCAACGGAGTTTATTTCTTTGTTCGACGGGAAACTGGTTTTCCCATACTTTAATAATAATAGTTAATAATTTATTGTATTATTATTATTTATTATCAAATAACCTAGACGACAAAATTTGTTGTATACTTTGGTTTATCAGTTAAGTAGGAACTGTTGTTTTCAATTTTTTAAACCAACGAGAACTACAGTTTGACTCATTTCATTTAAGATTTAGATGTTAGTTAATAATTGACTGTTCAATAATTAGTACAATGATAAACAGCAGGACATATAGATTACTGGAATGTGCAAAAAAGAAAACTTCAAATGTACAAGATATGAATTGTTACTTAAACTATTATCATTATTTTATAATTACTGGCAATTTACTGCAAATTATAACTTTTATTACCTACCATATTGTAGTTTTAGAATACAATTTGAATAAAATAAAATATGATGAACAAGATTCATCTAGAAAAGTAAGAGCTTGGTTGGACAAAGAATTTAAGGGCATCAAACCAACTACACCAAATCACATTTCACCTTCCAAAGAATTGGATCATGAACATTGTACTACTACAATATTATTAGATTTAGATTCTCATATGTTAATTGGTAAATTATCTACATTAATTAAATATATTTTAATGTTTTTTAATCTAATACTAGTATTATTTAATAATAATCTTATATTATGCTTTGAACTTAAATTCTTAATCTAGATTCTAATAACTTTCCTACTGATATTGATGATGGATTAAGTAAAAATGAAGAAACAAATGCATATTATACAATGGATAGAGTCATACGAATAATTTGTGAAGCCAACATAACTGTAGGACCTCAGTGATATGCACATGCGCGTGGTCTCTCATCATTAATGTTTGGCTGCAGACGTGCTGTTAGATAAACAGACGCGTAAACGCAGATTTCACAGGTCCTATAATTCATATAGTTATGTTGGCTTCAACTCATTTTTATACGCGTAATATGCTATGACTCCATCCATTGTATATGATCTAATATCGTTTATCTACTAAGTACTAAAGGTAATACGTGATGGTGATAAGACCATATACCGGAAAATTGCAAATTGTAAAATTATTATTATACTTTATAGCTGATACAGCCACGCTGTTGCTGGATAGTTGTTCACTGACACTCGGTGTTCTGGTGGACTCCCATGGTGGACTTATCACTCGATGATAAGATACTTTTTTTTTCTAATAGTATTGTTTATCTATGATCTATCTTGTTATTATCATTTATGATCATTATGGGTATTGTTAAATTGAGATAAAATTTCGTTTTGACTGTTGGGTTCGTTAAATTGCCCAGTAGTAATAAATTTAACGAATATTTAAGCATTAATAAGACGCAAATGGATTACTCAAATTAAAATCTGTAAACGTTAAAAGGGTAAAAGAGGAGAATCATTTTGAGAGTGGCAATGATAATAATAATTAATACCTGTAATTTTGTTCCGGGCGTTTTAACAGGTCATGTTCATTCTAGCATGAAAAAAAATGAATCAGGTTGAGGTAATTTATACAAATAATTAAAAAAATCTTTTAAATTAAGATTGATTCAATGTATTTTTAAATTTTTAGATCCACCTTAATAATGACATTATTGACTTTGCTAAGTGTACTTGTGCTGTCAGACAAACTAAATGCAGTCACATGACATCCTTCTTATTGGATGCTCATAAAAATATATCTGTAACCGATAAAGAATGTGCCTGGCGCAAACAAAAATCTACTGACGATGATAGGGTTTCTACAATAGATGAACTTTATCCTGATAAAGCAACTCTGATATTAAGAAAATCAACAGTGATATTAAGCAAATTTGTTTTGAAAAACTTAAGTCCAGCAATCATGTAGTAGGATTTACTTTGTTACTTACTCCAGAACCAAGTAATTCTCTTCAAAATGTTTTGAGCTTACCACCTTTGGAATCGGTACTTTTTTATAAAGAATTTAGAAAAACGGTGGATAAAAAACAATTTTTAAACAACTATTTCAATCTTGATTTCAAAAAAATAGGACAGTCAGAAAATATCAAGTGGTCTTTTTACAGACAGTACAGGATCACTGCAAAGAGTGTTAAAAGAAACAAGTATCCGCCATCTCTTTTCAAAACTCTCATAGGAAGTTATAACCTAGAATCTTATAGGTCCGTACAGTGGGGCAAAAATCATGAGAAGATAGCTCTAAAAGAATTTGAGAAAAAATTAAATATTCATGTTCAGCCCACGGGTATATGGCTTCACACATCAGGTCTCCTAAGAGCTAGTCCTGATGGATTGGCTGTAATAAATGGCAAACAAAACTGCATTGAAATAAAATGTCCTTAACTCCGTAACCAAGTCCTAGAACAATGTTTAATAGAGCACACAGATTATATTTTAAGATTAAATTCCAATGAGAAGATATATGAATTAAATACTGATCATGAATACTTCACACAATTACAAGGACAAATATTTATGACTAAATTTGTTGATTGTATTCTAATTGTATGGACAACTAAAAGTATGGTTGCTATCCAAATCAAAGCAAATGATTACTGGAAGAACAATATTGATATTTTATTAGATTTTTATCATAAACAATATGTACCTCGGTTGCTAAAATAATATAATAATACAGTAGATTCTTAATATGTCGAACGTCGCTATCTCGAATTTTTCGTTATCTCGAACTACTTTGAATTCCCCTTGAAACTTAATAGTGTATTGTTCTCGATAACTCGATATAAAATTAATCGTTTTTCGTTATCTCGAGTTCACAAATAATATTTTTGTTACGGTTAACATAGGAATTGTGCAGTACATTGCATACATTGTGCAGGCAGTGCAGTATAGCGATTGTGATATTCAGTCATTTCAGTATTTTAATAATACAAATTTTAGTCTATTTTAGTCATTTGTATTATTTATTATTCATATACATTATACAACATACATTTATATTAGTTTTTTTATTTTTTAATAAAACTCGATATCTCGAACTTTTTTCTGTTCCCCTTGAGATTCGACATAACGAGAATCTACTGTATTAATTTCATTAAATATTATACCATACATACTACATTAAACAAAAGTTGACAGATGTTTATTAAAAACATTATTATAGATGTGAAAATAATATTACAAATGGTCAATTCACCTTTTTTTTTTTTTTTTTGTTTGGGCACCGATCGACAGGGGCGCACTGTTTGCTTTCGCGACACATTCCTTGCCCCTGTCGACCATCGTTTATTAAAACAAACATACAACTTATATTGGGATGTGGTGGGCAAATCCCCCACTCACGGTCCCTTACAATATTACGTTACTAATTACATACATAACAGGGCTCTACCCCTGTAATTTTGCTCTTCGAGCCACAATACTATTAAATTAACTAATGTATAGCTGCTGCTACTGCTGACTGCACAGCCCTCTCATCCACCTCCTTCCTTGTCATGACAGCTATAATGAACTTGACGACTCGATCCCATTTTTTCTTCGACTGTAGCATGCACTCCACCATCATTTCTGGGGTCAGTTCGCTTCCCAATTCCACTTCCAGGATACGTCTTTCCTGCCACCATCTGTCACATCCGATAAATGTATGTTCGAGTGATCGCAGTACATACACACCGCGTTCTCCCTCTTCTTGAATCGCAGTAGATACTCGTTGAAGCATCCATGCTCCGTCAAAAACTGAGTGATGTGGTAGCTAAGTTGACCCCATCTCCTGTTCTTCCACACATCGATTCGAGGTATTAGCCTGCGTGTCCAACTCCCAGTACCATTCCGGTCCCATTCAGCCTGCCAATTATTCATCGCTTCCCTTTTAGCCTCAGCTAGATCTCTGCCATCTATCCTTGCCTGCTCGATCTCTAATCTTTCAGCTGCGAGTAGATGGATGGGTATTATGCCTGCTACCACCATTATAGCCGCGTACGACACCGTGCAGTAGGCACTTGCAACCCTCAACGCCATCTTTCTCTGCGGGGAAAATAGTTTGTTGCGATTGACCTCGTGCTGTAGTGCGTCATACCAGATCGGTGCCGCATACAGTAGTTGTGAATGAACAACCGTCGTAAGCAATTTCATGGTCAATTCACCTGTATTGAATCTAATAGCTAAATCTTTGTTGACCAAATGTAATCTTAATTTAAGAAAAGTTATAAAAATTTGATCTTTAATTGAAAATCCAACCATTATAGTACTCAAATTCTACAACTCCACATAAGTGAACCATGTCAAACATCTCTTTAGAAATACCAGTTTAAAAAGTAAAAATATCCTCATTTTCACAGATAGAGTGATAGCCGAATTTCTGATGTTTTAACAACTGGTTTTCTAATTCTAAACTTTCAATTTTTCGATTCAAGAAATATATTTCAGCGTCAGCCAGTACATTATTATGATGGGTATTTGATAAATCTGCATCACCATCACAGTTACCATCATTGTCATTGTTCATTTCATTACTCAAAAATATTACGAATGACATACCAAATTTTTGTTTGCTAGTTTCAATAGGGTATTGTCAGTTTTGATATAAAAGTAAATTGACCTATTATCAAACTTTAAGGTAACAATTATCTGTATTCTCTCGTTGGTTTTTTACGATATTTTAATTTTTAAGTGAGTTGTGGGTATGTTAAGTATTAATAGTAATATAATATAATAGTTATTTAATATAAAAGTTTGATGATAGGTCACTCTAATATATATACTGACAATATCCCTATTGAATCAAGAGAATAAAAATTTGCCATCTCATGCGTATGTAAGATGAAGACAAAACATGTGGGCGCAACGTCCTCTTAAATCATAATAAATAGAACATTGTGTATGTGTTCATGAAATTTATAATTACCTGACCTATTAATGGTTGGGTAACATGTTTGAGAGGTATAGTGGAAACTAATGCTATCCTATACAAAACTACCTTTTAATTTTTTCTAGAAACCTAAAACCCATAATATTTTTTTTATTCCAGGCAAAAATGGATGAGCCATTTTCTTTCAATTTATCCTTGAAATGACTATTAGCGGTCGGTGTAAAATCAGCTCTCCTTAAATAAATTGTACTGTTACAAGTTTTGAAGTACACATACCAAGTTAAAATCCATCATTAATTTATAGTTAAATCTAATATCAATACTATCTAAACTATTTATGATTAAATTGTTATGTAATACATTTAGGAACTGTATGAAATAATTTGTAGGTGTATTAACTATTTAACTATTAGGTATTTAATATGCTTATTGTATTGTTACATTACTTTATTTAATACTTACCTAATAACACTTTCAAAAGTACCAAGTTCCTTTTTGTCCGATGGAAATCGAAAAAATGAACATTTGTCCTTCATTGAATTATAGGAGCACAACGGTGCCAACAATGAACCATAATTCTGAAACTTTAATTTTTTTTGATACATTTAAATAAATGTTTTAAAATTATGGGAGAAAAACTATTTTTAACAATAGTATGTTTCAATTGGTCGATTAAGAGCGGTGCTAAAATAACGTATGACAATAGATAGTTGTTCGTGGTGACCTACGTCACTAGTCTCATCAGCAATAATGGCAATTGGTATATGTTGTATATTATGTTTCAGCTCTTGCATTAGTACAATATGAATTAAATAAATTATATCATTTTGAATTCTGATACTTGTATAATATGATGCATTTTTCGGGCCATTTTCAAAATGATTTTGTAACACCATATCATATCTGGACAACAAGTCAACAAATTCTTTGAAGAGTCCTTTTTGAAAACTATGACCAGACTCATTATGTACTCGAAATGGTTTACCACATTTGGCAAGGCACACAGTTACTTCTACAAGGCGCCACATAATTTTTCTATTATTTAAACGCTTATTTTCTAGTTTACTTAATTGCTGTGTGACACTTACGTTAATAACTTCGTCTATAGACTTGGCAGAAAGAAAATTGTTTAGAGCTGTTACACTATTGAAATGTGCTAACGATGTTTGATGAGTTTGTAAACATTGAATCCCTCTATGCCAGCCTTTAAATCCTTTCACTGTAAATGCTGTATCTATTTGACCCTTATTTTTTCATTTCCAGCAAAACATCTGCACGGGAAACAATATGCTACGTCAGTGACTGTACTATATTCAAGCCAACTAAATTTATCATACCAAGATTTTTGAAAGGATCTCAGACTGTTACTTTGTAATGTTCTAGGATATAGTTTCAATACAGAACGACATGGTCCACGGTTAATAATTTCCTTAAATTCTAAGCGATTAGAAGGTAATTTATTTGAAGGGTCGTTAACTTCAGAACTTAAAATTCCATGAGTTTTCAAATAGTTATTCATATTGGTTTCCTGTTCAATGCAATCCTACAAATTAAACATAATTTTACATTTATTAAAAAATTATTAGTTAAACTATTACACAGAAAACCAAAAAACATACTTTAGAAGCAGGACAGTCGACATCTACATTTTCAATCACACTTTTAGTTGATACATTTTGTGGCTCACTAGATTCTGGTAAGGTATGGCTACTACTAGCTGTACTGGTGTCATTTTGAAATGCACTATTCTAAAATAACATAATTTTTAATTAGTATAAATTAAATAAGAAAAAAATCCATGTTTAAATAAAATTTTAATAATTTTAGTATCTATTGATATGTATATTAAATAATTATCATCAATTTAATACTTATTTAATAATAATAAAAAAAAATAGTTGTTTTATATGACATTAAAGATTAAACATCAAAGTTCCAGAGGAAAATATTTTGTATTATAATCTCCAGGGCTCTTATTTTTTGTATGTATGTCCAACATCAAAAAATAAAAATTTTAAATATTAATTCCCAACTAAATCATTTTACTTGAGATTATTTACTATTTAACCTATGGGTATTAGCCTAATACCTAATACTATTAGGTAAATTGTTGAAATATTTATTTTGTAATTTATATATTTTTGAAAAAATATAATTTATAAAAAGTTAATTGCGGTACAACCCATACCGTGTAAAAAACTTCATAACTTTTGGTTAAGTATTGCGGGTATTAGAGCAAATCAGCAGTTTTCCTAGACGGCGGCGCGTGATTTTACTGATTCGATTATGTGAATAAATTACTGATTTGTTTTATAGCTACATGAGTTTTCAAGGTAGGCACTTGAAATTTCAAAGGTATTTAATTACGGTACAACCCATACCGTGTAAACGATTTATGATAGATTAAATTGGAATTTATTATAATAGGTACCTGTTATAGGTTAATTTTTTTTTAATACCATACCCACATAGCAATTAAATGTGTTAAACATATTTTTACAACATTCACTAAAAACATGAAAATATTGCCTTTGAATATTTTTTAAATGTTTTTTAATAATGTTGCATAGGTGCTTTTTTATAAAATGAATGTGGCTATATGATTTGTCATCTGATAATTATATTGGGTTAGAACCTGTCTTACATGTTAATAGTTAGTATACTATACTTTATAACATATGCATACAATTATACTACTTTACTTATATTAATAGAAACATATTATTGTTATAGAAAGAGTAATGCATGTTTCAAATTCAAAATACATGAACATACAATATACTACATTGTTAATACTTTTTACTCGTCTTTTATTAGTTAAATTTGTTTATATAAATAATTCAAACAAAAAATACATTTTAAAACATAAACATAATTTATAGATGATCATAATATATATTTTAATAATATGCACACATATAATATAATATATATATAAATTACTTTTCAATTAAAACAATATAAAAAACTTATAAGCTATTATAATATTGACGACTATATTATGCTCAAATAAAAAGTATGTTCTAAAACAATATAATTGTATAAATAAAACCAAAAAATAAATGATTACAATATTTTCTTTCTTTTAAAAGAAATTAAAGTGTATTACTGGGTATATTTGTATATTTCTTTTTTAAACGATTGCTTTCTTGCGCCATCTACTTTCTAATTGACAATGCGATGTCTATATCCGGTACTTTTTCAAATTTTGATCATGGATGAATTGCTTCTATAGGAATTAAATAGATTTAAAATTTAAAATACCTCTTTTATAATGAATGGTAAGTATACGCGGTTCTTACCAAAAATAATTTTACAAGAACTGAGAGATGACAATTTGTTTTTTCCTTTATGTCCAACATAAGAATAATATTTAATGATATAATATCATTGTATAAGAAAACGACTCTGAGAGGAGACGGTATGTCAGTATAGGTATAAGACATAATATTATAATAATTATAATAGTCTATGGTATTAAAAAAAAATTGGATATGATAGGTACCTATAATAAATTCCAAATTAATCATATCACAATATCTATTAGGTACCTACTTATAACGCGTTATACATGATACATTAACAACAAACCGTGATGCTATCATAGATATTATATAACAGTATACTTTAGAAGTTTCAAGTATACCCAAGAATAATATTATACAATCACAACAAAATAACTAAAATAGTTATTCTAGGTTTTTGAATATGTAATTTCGTCCAAATTTGAACTTAAAATGACTACAAAATAAACTGTGTAAATATATTTTTTAGATTTTTTGGTAACAGAATGAATTACTTATAGGTTGAATCTTGTTTTAAATTTTCAATTGTTAGATACAAAAGTTGAACATTTTATACATTTTTAACAACAAAATAATTAGGTATTCAAATTAAAATTTGATAAATGTTGTCAAAATTTGATCTTTAAATGATAACAAAAAAAAATTGTGCCTGTGTATTTTTAATATTTTTCAACTGCTATTGTAACTGAAGAAAAATTTTTACGAATTCTTAATGTTTCTTAAAACTCAAATACCTATACAAAATACCTATAAAACCCCGGATTAAGGGGGGGGGGGCAACGGGAGCATGGTCCCGGGGTCCATTGATTTTGGGGGCCCATATTTATCCTCAAAAATATATTTTTTTTAACTAAGTCTTAAAAAAAAATTATGCAAGTAGGTGGGTATAAAATTGTTCTCAATTTATATCACGAAAAATTACTATAAATAATGAACTATGTTTGCCAACAATTTAGGTATATCAGTTAAAAGTATTAATGCATATGATACTAAAACTTAGAGGACCATAGTGAATAATCTAGTGAACCAAAATTGATCGTTTTACTGTCAAAATGTTCAGAAAAAAAGCTTTACCAAATCCATAAAACAATACGGTGGGTACAATAAAATTTGAAAAAAGCTGGGTAAGTGGATGTCGTTATGCTGTACAGTAGGTTATAAGTGGGTCACTGTATAATGGATGGTATTAAATTTGAAGTCAATGATATTATATCATAGCAATAAAAGTATAGGAAAACGATTCTAAGCGGAGACGGTATGTCAGTCTAGGACATATTACCTATACACTTATATCTATGGTATTAAAAAAAAATTGACCTATAATATCCACTATAATATACAAAGGAATATCACAATATCCATTAGGTACTTATAATGCGTTATACATCAACAACAAACCGTGATACTATCATAGATGTATAATACTATAATAGTATACTTTAGAAGTTTCAAGTACCCACGAATAATATTATACCTACAATCACAACAAAACAACTAAAATAGTTATTCTATTTTTTTCAATATGTAATTTCGTACAAATTTGAACTTAAAATGACTATAAAAATAAACTGTGTGAATGTATTTTTTAGATTTTTTGGTAACAGAATTAACTATTTACGTGGAATCTTGTTTTAAAGTTTCAAGCCTTAGATATAAAAGCTGAACATTTTATGAATTTTTAACTACAAAATAATTATTCAATTTTAAATTTGATAAATTTTGTCAAAATTTGATCTTTAAATACCTATAAAAAAAAATTGTGCCTACGTATTTTTAATATTTTTCAACTGCTATTGTAACAATATATCAGGAGCCTTGTATTAGTAAATGAACTGTTATTAATTAGTAAGTGAACAGGACTTCCGTTGGAGGTACAGAATATATCCTAAGACTTCTATGGGATGGTAGTAAGGTATAAGTTATAGGTAACTAATACTTTAGTGTAGCATACTTAACTTCTATTGTTCACCTAATATCTATATCATAGGGATTAAGGACGTATAACCATGTACACATAAAAGTAATTGTCACGGAATGGTCAACTGCCTATCCTCCCGTGTGCGAATTGATGAATAATATACTGATATAGGTACTCGTATATAACCTATATAAATAGTGTAATTCATACACGAATGCGTTACCTACCTATTATGTCTCTAAAAATTCAACAGTTATACCAATTGATCTAGTTATAGGCAGGTATTTGATAAACTTTGTAGCCTTGTAGCCTGTAGGTAAGATAAATAAAGTTTGTGATAGCCTATGATTGCATCAATATGATCAACGTTCGTCAAATTCCGCTAAATGGCATCGAAGTTATTCGTATACAGACTTTCAAAGAAAAATATTAATATAAATAGATTGCCTTAAAAAATAAATTCATTCATACCAACTCACTGCTAACATTAATTTAAACATATAGATAGAAGGTGTTTTTATAATATTGAGGTCCTATGTAGTATCTAATCTGTACTCTCAAAAGTTAGACTTTATAGTAGGTACCTATTAAAAAAAAAACATCTTTTTTTTATCTTGATAAAAATGTATTTATCTTTAATCTTTATATAGATAATTTTTCATTATATTATCTTCATCTTTATCTATATATAACAAAGTACTTATATAGTCCCAACACTGAATTTATAATACGAGAACAATCGTTTCCTATAATTACGGAAAACATACGATATAGTAATATGTAAATATAATGTACTTATAACAAACAAACTTTAGAATGTCAGCGAGTCAAGAAAACATGTTGCATGCGCTTCAGGAAAAGTTAAACGTTATTAAAATCGAATATAATGGTTTAAGCCTTGGTTTCCTACAATCACGCGTCCGTGAATGCGTGGTGCGCGATGCGCGTATGCGTGACCGCACAAAATATGAAGTATGAAAAACAATAATAGTGTTTTCTAACAATTCACGCGCGTGAATTTTGACGCACGGGATTGATGATTCACGCGCGTGAATCACGTCCCGGTAGCCTGCAAGGCAAAATTTGCGTGACACGCACTGGATGAAAAAAGAAAATTACAAGAGCACATTAAAAAAAATAAGGGTGAAGATTTCAAAAAAGTTTTTGATCCCTACAGTCCATGGTTGATCATTATTTATGTATATATATATTAGGTGTTTGTGTCTAGAAATAATGATACATAGACAAGGAGAACAGTTAAGGATCCCAGCCAGAAAAAGTTTAAAAAAATCCTGTATCTACATACTTGGTGATACTAGGGTACCATGAAAATTTCAAGTATCTAGCTATCATAGTTTAGGCTCTACGTTTATCAGTCAGCCGTGTATATAAGTCACGGTTTAAGATAGGAAGGTTGCGTAACGAAACGAGAAAAAGTGTGTTGTGAATGTTCTTACCAAATACCTAAGATCATAGAGCGCTCCCGGTGGATTTATATATTAACCAAATGGCAAATAATTATATCATGTTAAAAACATAGCCCATAGGTAACAATATTAATATATTTTTTAATATATTTTTAAAAATGAGAGTTATTAGTAATTAGGTATTACAATATTACCATTGTTCTATGATATTACCTAAGATAATCTAAACTCTAAAGCCGTGGTTGTTACTGTGTTATTAGTTAATAATTATTAATTATTACTTATTTTTTGTTATTCACTAATAAATTTCAATATTAATTATACAAAAAACAAAATGTTCTTAAAAGAAACTCTTTATTAAGTAATTTAAAATATAAAACAACTATGTGGGTACTAATTTAGATAACTTTTTTTTTGCTTTATTTATTTGCTTTGATTCAATATTTTTCATATAAGAATACTGCCTCATTCTCATTACAATATACATTGTGTATATTTCTGTTAATATTTCACTTTTGTGAACTGAACATTCCCATTTGAGTATAACATTATCATTAGCTAATAAATCTTCATAAGTGTCTTCAAAAACATTGAGTGAGTCAGCATGTTTTTCAATTGACGTTTCAAACATTTTTTTTATTGTGTATAGATGATGATTTGGGTGGGACAAAAAGCCTCTGGTTTTCATGTTAACCAAATCAGCATCTGGATGAGATCCTTGACCATATTCAGATTTTAAACAGGTTAAACAAAGCTCACATTTGATTTTTTTCACTAACCGCTTTGTTATATATCTATTAACAAATTTAAAACATCATTATCTTCAATAGTAAAATAATCATTACTATTATTTTTAATTTACCCTGATAAAAAGTAAACTATACAATCAAAAATTGTAGAATTTGAACTTGCATAATTATGATCCTTAAAGATATCATCAAAGTCCCAGTGACCTTGCTCGACTATTGAATCCATTTTTTCTTTAAGTTTATTAATTTTTGTTTGTCGTTCTGAACTTTCATTTTGGTCGTTAATAAAATTTTTTAAATCATTTAGAGAAATCATTGGGACATTGTCTAAGAACACATTTCAATTAACTATTAACCATCAGAAGTATAAATACCAATTACCTTCCAAGATGGTACAATTTCCTGACTTGGGTGGTTTGATTACTGAATAAGCTGATAACATTCTATAGAGTTGCAAAAAAGTTGGAGTTGACGGATGGTCATTTGGTCCTGAAATCTGTCTTATGATACCAAAAAATTTCTGCAAAAAATATCATCAATTACAATAAGATTAATGATGTACAAATTTTTGATAAATTTACTTCAACACAATCCTGGTTAAATTTTGAAGTTAGAACATAATCAAAACCACAAGTATGCAATAAATTAATTAAATCTAAAGTAGATTTAATTGTTACTCTAAGACCTTCTGCAGTATTTTTTGTTAAAAAGTTGTCCTCTGTTATTAATTTGTTCAATACATTTGTTTCCCAGTCATTCAACCAAATTAATGTATTCTCTAAAACCTTCAAAACATAAATCAACCTGTTCAGTTATGATAGTTATTTAAGTTTTTAATAAATAAAAAAAAGTACTTTCCAATAGTTTTTCTTTCAGAACACAAATTTCTATAACATGTATTCTAACATAACACAAAAACGCATGCTCATGCAACACATATATTAAAACCTCTATATATTTGCTATTTTTTTTTATTCCTTCCCCAGGAAATCTTCTATTCAAAGCATCAAAGAGGTCATTCATTATTGAAGTGAACTTAATGGTTTCTTCACAGTTTTCAAAGTCACTAACTAGTTTTCTCTTAAAAAATTCTATCCCAGTAACCATAGAATTACTAAACACCTAAGGAAATACATATATTATTACAATTTAATTGTTGTCCAAAAAGTTTTAAACTAAAGATTTTTAAAGTCTTACTTGTGTGGCATATTTCACCTTCATTTTAGATAAATTGTTTAGGTCAAAGTGATTTTTAGTTAATTTTGGACATACTTTAGTTAGTGACTTTGAATCTTGAAGAAAAACATTTTCATAAATATTCCACTTAATTGGAGACTTAGAGGGATGAATCTAAAACATATTTAATTCAAAAGTAAAGAGTAAAAAGTATAGATTAATTTATTATTTATATACTTAGGTATATATTTTTACCTGTAAGGATTTTTTTGTGATTAACCTATTCCTAATAGTCTTCAATAAATGAGGAGCATCCGAAAAAACAAATACCTTACGGTTTCCATCATAAGGATTATCAAAATAATTTTTCATATTATCCATTTTTCCAGATATGCCTAAAATACTCCACATAGAACGGTTAGTCGTTGCACCATCACTTGTAATTCCTTCTACTCTAACACCAGCATTTTCTAGCAATAATATTAATTTTACAATAATTTTTGCTAAATCAATTCCTATGAAAAAAAAAAAAATATATATTGTAAATATTATATAATTTAAATTTATATTTGTAATACCTTTTACGGGTCCTTTTGATGCAAAAACAGCAATTGGCTGATGAAAACTATCAGCCAAACCTTGTATCATCAATACAAGTGCATGGTTAGCTTTCTCTGGTGTCCTTGTTTCAAAACCTTCGCCAAAATCTGCAAGACCCGAGTAAGATAATGATCTGGTGTTAACATTTATACTTTCCCTAAGGAAAATTTCATCAAACACCAGAATTACTTTCCTTTGATAATCGGTTTTACATTCAAACTTTTTTTTAAGGAGTTTAAAAAAATCACTGTCAAATCCACAACCAATTTTAACAGCCAATAAATATTTACGTAAAGTTGTGACACATGGAAGAGGTAAAATATTTTGTTCTCTTAAATAATTATAACCACTAGGTGACCTATATTTTAAATATTAATAATAATATAAATTATAAAACAAAAATCAATAAGTATGGAAGCTAATTAATTTTTACTTACCTAATTTGAAATAATAAACATAATATTACCCAATTTTCATTATATCTCCTATTTTTTGAATTCTTCACTTTGGCTGCAGAAAATATTTCTTTAACCAGTTCTGATTGGCCTTTAGTAATTCCGGAACGTTCCAACAGTTTATCAAGGTTGCAATTATCAATATTCATCATTTTAATTTTAATTTTATTTAATTGACTTTTTTAAATTCATAATTTTGTTATTTGCTCGGTATAATTTCTTTTGTACAACAGTTTTAGATTTTGTAAGTCTTTTTACCAATCTTTGTTTCTTAGGAGTTAAACAAATTCTTGTATTTTGTCCTTTACCAATCCTAGTTTGTTTCTTCCTCATGGAATATACCAACCTTTTACACCATATGCATACAGTACTAGAATAAAAATCATCATAAATAATTTTGACAAAAATAAATTGATTTTAATTTATCGAGAATTATTTCAAATGTTCAATTTACTCATCATAAGCGTTTAGTACAATGTTGCATTTTCTATGTCGCAACTGGCCATTGAATTCAATACACTGAGGACCAAATAAACTCTTACTGTCAGTTAACTTTGTTAAAGAAACAGCTGAACTACATAATTTAATTTCATCAATAATTTTTAAAAGTATTTCTACTTGTTCAATACAATTGATGTATTTAATATTACTCTGTAAGCCAATTTCAGATGGTTCAATTTTTTTACCATTTATATGTATTATTATTTCATCGTCTAGTTAGTAATAAATTAAATAAACACTTATAAGTTATAACTATCATAAATTATATTAAATATTAGTATTATACCTTTAGTTATAATGATTCTCCTTTCAACATACTCTACATAATCCAAACTAAAACTATTTAATTTATGAAAAGTTATGTACATATCGTTATCTGATGCAATGCATTTATCCATAAACCAATGATTAGGTAATTTGAAATTATTCTGGTTTATTAACAAATAATTGTATGTTGAATTTTGTTCAATTTCAAAATCAACCTGGTAAGTATAAAAAGGTAACTTATAACAGAAATACTGATTTTGTGTTTTTATTATAACTTACCTTTCTCTTTTTATTTGGGGATGTTTGGATAAAAATAGGTGATTTGCATTTAGGTTTTATCTGAGAATCACTCAAGAGTTGTGTTGGATCCGGTTGAAATGGAAACAATTTATTCTCAGATTCAAAAGTCTATTTAATATTAATTTAATAAGTATTGTTAAAGTTAATAATCAAAATTATATCAATTTTATTATTAATTTTCAAACCTCTACATTTTTATTTTGATCATTTGAAACTTTTCTTTCACAATTTAACATTAACTTCGGTACAGCCCCTTCTACTAATCTCGGAATTTTCAAACATATCTAAGAAATAAATATTAATTTTATAGTAGGTAAACTTACCATTTTTATATTAAATTTACCGTGTATTTATTTAATCCTTCACCAGACTCCCAAGTACTTTTAATATCATAAGTTTCAAAATGTTTAGCGCAGACACGATGGCTCTTTTTTAAAACCATTCCCAGAGCTTTTTCCCATTTTTCTTTTTCTCCCTCATTTTTGGGAACACTAAATGTAGTTTTGGATGCATCATGAGGTGCATGTACACAACAGATATACATGTTAACAAAATTTCAAAATAATGTCAGTAATACATAAGAGTACACAAATCATTAAAACAACATATCAGTATTTATAGCTCAGTTAATACCACGACTATCTATAAGTAGTCCATAGGCGCAAATAGCGTTTGAGATTTGGAGGGGCTAATAGGACCTTATTTTGATAATATTGAATAAGCTTAAAGCAAAATGTAGGAAATGTTTGGGAGGGCTATGGACATTTTTGGGGGCTTAGCCCCTAAAGCCCCCTCCCCCTATTTGTGCCTATGATAAGTACCTACATTGATATTATGAATTATGAATTATGGAAATTATTTTCTTTTTGGCGGCATCTTTTGAATATCAAATAATTATAAAATAATATATTTATATAAAATATTCAAATATAGATAGTATAAAACCTATGATAAAATTATAAGGTTTTATAAATGAACTGATAGATGGCGCTGCAGAATTTTAGGTAAAATCAGCTGATTTCGTAAGAACATTTGTGCTACATAAACGTCTTGCCGTAAGTAATACACCGTACTGCAACCATACTATCTTAAACCGTGATATAAGTTAATAATATAACAGTTTAAAAATTCAGAAACTTGTTCAACCGTCCAACTATTTTTGTTTAACATAATGCGAAAATATCATCAGGTAGCTCGGTAACTCTTGATTTTAATATTATCTGCGTAAGGGTAAATCAATTATAAATCAATGGCCACTCGAAACAAAAATGGTATTATTGAACTCTTAAACAAGTCTATTAATACATTTTATTCCGATATGAAATATAATATATAATAAGTATAATTATATTTATAGTATAATTATAGTCAAATATGCAATGGTGTACCAATTGTTCAAGCAATGGTTTCAAATAATTTTAAAAATAAACGATTTTACGTTTATAAATAATAAACTAACTAGTGAACACAAAATAATATACACTATTACAAAATAAAATAAAATATGTGAATACAAGACATTGTGATTTGTGAAGTCAAACGAAGAGGTTACGTCGTCTCTAATCCAATTCCGATATTCAATTACCTATGTAAGTCTCTATATTTAATTAGTTTAATATTTTATAATATTAGCTAAGTAATTTATATTTTACAATTTTACATGCTATTCACTAATTATGCTGTTGTATGAGTCTAATTTTCACATGTCATGCGTGTGTAAGACGGAGATAATTAAATATAATATACATATTTAATATTATTTTATATTTATGATTAATTAATACATATTATATACTTAAAATATTATTGTCAATTACACTTTCTCATATATTTGTTATATTATATAGTTTTTATTCATCATGGAATCAAAATTATTCACTCCAGAAAATGATGAACACTTAATAGCACTTATTCGTGATCACCCTGTGTTATACAAGTTAAGTGACAAGAACTATAGAGACAATAATATAAAGGAAAATGTTTGGAAAGAAATTTCATTTAGCATCGGAAAAAGTGGTAAAAAAAAACAACAAAACAATTAGACATTAGTAGTTAGAAATAAAATAATGTTGAGTACCTACTGAATATTTAAGTTTATTATTAGGTACATTTTTAAATTATTAAATTTTTTTACAAATTGTACATGAAATGTTCTTAACTTGTCCTGGTAACTTGTTTTTCCTGCCAACTAACTGATCCAGGTCCACTATTAAAATAATTTTTGAATGATTCACGTATACGAAAAGCTTCATGTGACGAATTTCCTCCTATGGTATTAAAAGGCATGATGTTTTTCGGAAGTTCCATATTTCCATCATTTTCAGTAGAATAATTAGTCGAATAATCTGTTCGCTCATCTCGTAATAAGTTATGAATAATACAAGCCGTAATCACCAAATTATCAATTGTTTCCGGTAGAATATTGATTGGAGTGAAAAATACTCTGAACGACTGACACAGAATTCCAAAAGTGTTTTCAGTAGTTCTTCGAGCTCAACTTAGTCGGTAGTTAAAAATTGCTTTTGTTACATGTGTATTTGACTGTTCTCGAGGATACGGTCTCATCATAGTATTTGTTAATTTAAATGCTTCGTCCCCTACGAAAACATGAGGTAAAACTATATTATCTGTATGTGGTAAACACTTAAGCTCTGGAAATGGAAATTCCCCGGATAAAATTAATTTTCCCAAATTTGATTTAGGAAAGATACCAGCGTCGCATTCTTTTCCGTAGGACCCTATGTCCACGAATAAAAACTTATAATTTGCATCAACTAACGCCAATAGTACAATGGAAAAAAAAGATTTGTAATTAAAGTACATTGAGCCAGAGTCAGCGGGACAAACAATACGAATATGTTTTCCATCTATCGCACCGCAGCAGTTCGGAAAATTCCATGTTTTATAAAACTCTGCGGAAACATTGCTTAAAATATTTTCAGTTGGTTGTGGAATTGCTATAATTTTCAATTTTGCACAAATTGCTGTTAGGACTTCTCGTATTATTATCCTTATCCAACTATGCGAAATTCTAAATTGAAACGCTAAGGACCTGTAACTTTCTCATGTAGCCAAAAATCTGTAAACAAAATAATATATATTTTTAACGAATGATTGCAAGACACGCTGGAGAACTATTAGGGACTCATACAAAAAAACTTTAAAAAAAATGAAAATGGGAACTGGTTCAGCTGCAAAAAAAAATCAAAATACAATGATGATGCATTAAGTTTTTTGAACGAACAAGAAGAGAGAAGGTAAACTATATATTCTCAATATTTTTTATAAGCGTTTAAACATAGAATTTTTACTAAAGTGTACACCATATGTAATTTTTTTCATTGTTATTTTTAATAATTTTTTATACTTCAAAATAATTTTTTTTGAAAATTTTAATACAGTGGAATTTGCAAATCTGGTTTTTAGAAAAATGTTGAATGTAAAAACATTTATCTAAGTCAAGTAGTTTATTTTTATGGTTTTTAAACATATCAACATTTTTTGTTGTAAGACTCATTAATTTGAAAAGTAATAACTTTTTAAAAAAATATTTAGATTTTAAAAAGTACCTACCTACCTAATTAAAAATTTAAAATTCTCATAAAATATTTTTAAAAGTTTTACTTTTTGAATTTAAAATGTTTTTGCGATTGGATTAAGTTGACTTAACTTAAATTAATGAGATTTCCAAAAATTTTAAAAAATCAACTACGATTTAAATAAATGTTTTTACAATCAACATTTTTCTAAAAATCAGATTTTCAAATTAGCTTTTAAATAATATAAACAACATCACTTTAACACTTTACTACCAACACAAGCTCTGCTTAAAGGTAGTAGATATATAAAATGTTTTGTTAAAAAAAAAATATTGACTAGAACAAATCACTTATTTCATTTTCGTGTCTTCTTGTTACATCCTGTGTTTTGTATAGGCACTATTGTTTAATGTATACCAGTCTTGTAACGTATTCTAATAAATGTACTTATTCAAATTCTTTTTTTTGTTCGAATACTATTTTAAATACTTTTTGAAAAATCTATTGGAATACTTATTCTGAATAATTTTTTTGAACTCGAAAAATAATTTATATTTGTTAAAAAACAAATGTTTCTATTAAAAATTTGGCACATTGTAAGTCATAAACAATAGTTGTTATCTTTGAATGAAATATGATTCATCCAAAACTGATAAATATTAGCAATATTATAAAAAAAAATTTGAATATTTCATCGAGTATTCGAATAGGTATGTATTCAGAATCTCCATAGATTATTTACACAAGTATGCTAGGCTGACACAACTGCAACGTCCTCCACTCAGAAATGTTTTTCGTATACAATGATTTATCATTGAATTCAAATATAACATAAATTACAATGAGATGCTCGAGTCTCAACAAATACCATCAACAGAGCGGTACCTACCCACTTGTCCACGGACCACCTTTTAATTTATTAGGTTGATACTGAAGAAATTGGTTTAAATAAAATTTTACTTTAATTTATCAAACATCAATATAATATTTAATTTTTTGTTTGTATCAAATGTTCTATACCTAATATATAATAATGTGCCTACATTATAATATATTGTTGAATAATATAAAATTATAATATATCATTATGACATTATTTAGTTCCATTAATAAATACAACAAATTCAAGTTTAATACTATTGATTTAATATCAATCTATTAATTATGATAATCTTCAATGATATCATAATATTCATATATAATGCATTGCATTGTATTTATTTTGATACAGAAACTATATTTTTTACAGATAATTAATTATTTAAAATTCTTAACTTGGAATGTTGTTTAGTTGTTGATGATATTAATTTAATTAGACTGTTCATTACTTTGCACACATGTATGAAAAATTTTGGTTACAAACATTAGGCGAATAATGTATAAATAGCGTTCTTTGCACGGATGACTGTCGAATGAGGGTATTACATCTGATAAAGACATCGACTGCATTAAGAGGACGCTACACATAAGTGAAATTTATAGAACGGCCGAGAGAACGCGCTGTTAAGTGTTTTCGCGATCCGCAAGCACGCGACGTTTTAACCACGCCCACTAGGTACTTTTAGGCGGCGGCTGGCAGACGATTTTGCTTATTCGAGAGCGATGTTTATTATTGTCTATTGACTGAACCTCCGTCTATGGCAGATCGCGTACAATTCATATGCGTTTTAATGCCGTCGTAATGTTAAATAATATCCGCGCGTAGGTATCTATGCAATTTGTATTTATTGCATTATTAGATACTATTACTTAATAAAGCCCCGTTCACACGATCAAATAATTTGTCAAATATTTTACGTTTGTCAAACTCCAAATATTTTAGAACCATTTCTAAAATATTTGAAGTTTGACATACATCAAATATTTGACAAGTTATTTGATCGTGTGAACGGGGCTTAAAAAAAGGTATATAATATAGTAATTAATACTTATTTAATTTATAACAACAACCTAAACTAATATTACCTAAATAAATAAATAATATGTATTCCGTATTTCCGTATATTTTACGTTATAATTTTGTATGACGTGTTCCTGTTACCACATAAACTTTTTATATCAGTGGCGTATTTAGGAATTTTTATAGGGGGGGGGGGGGATGAAATATATAATAATAGGTACACTCAATAAATACGAATATAATATACAATGTTAAAATCCTCTAACTTGTTGAGTTTAGTGTGGATCAAGGTGAAATAAGAATTAACACAAATTGTATAGTACCTAATAGCATTTATTATAAATTCATACTAACGACAATCCCGTGTTTAATACGATAAACAAAAAAAAATAGTTATAATACAAAATCCTGTTTTCTATTTTTTTGGATGCTCAGTTCATCGATAAGCTTATCTGGCATGATTATTGTATTGACCGGTGACATGCAAATAAAGCCAATACATTAAGAGGACTTTCTACCTGGTATTTATCTTATTTAATGTCATAATCCTTTTATACCTACGATTTACGAATTGCAAAGATAGGATTCACGCGTGCATCCAAAAATATATTTTATAATTAATAAATAATATTATAATGTGTAGTAGTTGTAGAGGGTTATTATTCGAAATTTATGTTTCATAATATAATATAATAATATAATTTAACATTTTTAGGTATTCAGGTAACTTATAGGTTTAATTAATTATTTATTTTTAACGAATAACGTTTTGATTTATTTTTTTCTCCCTGAGCTTTTATATGGAGTGGTTCTCGTATATCTGCTATTTGTAACCGCCTTCCGTACAATGGGTCAACTATTTCTGGCAAAATACATTCCAAATAAAACCTAAAAAACACACATCAATATAATAGGTGTCAATCGATAGAAAATTAACACTTTAAACCATCTTATATAATTCTTATGTTTTAAGTTTATTAACCATTTTAGTTTCCCAAAATTGACAATCATAAATAATTTTTTCTATATGTGTCCAGTTGTTTGTATGAACGACAAAAAAACAAATATTCCTCCCGATTATCCGTAACTGACCAATTATTTGATATAAGTACGGATGCTCTTTTTTAAATTTAATGGTTCCGTCTTTATTTATAATACAGTATTGCAACTGCAGGTGTAACAAATATGTAAAAAATATGTTATAATTTATAACTAATAAAAATAAAAATGTATTTAAAATATAATTATTTTCATAACATTTATTACTTACAAGATTACTTTCAATTGTTTCTTTTGCATTATTTGTGTCTCTCGCCGTATACGGACATTTAATTTCAACAATCGCGTTGTCATCAATTAATCCGTCTAAAAATGTTCAAAATTGTATTTAAAATAATAGTTCCTTATAAAAGGAATACCTATGTCTACTTGGCCACAGAATTCTCTGGGTATATAAATTTTAATACAATGTAATATAAAATAATGTATTTTACCTGGACTTGCAGCTAGATATGGGTATTCATTGTCCGTAAAAAGCCCACATAATTTTACGGTCATTCTTGTCAAGTCCTGAAACCGTGTTCTCGCCAAAGATTCATTTTCAACGCCGTGTGTCATTTCTTTACTTGTTATCGATGACTTGTATAACATGTTATGAACTTTGACCTTGCAGCTTGTGTTTATTCTCATTCTGCATACATCGCCAAATTTTTAAGCTGTAAGTCTCTTATTTCGCTCACTAAACCATTTTTGACTGTGGTTGGGTACTCTCGTCAAATATTCTAGTTGGTCTTTGTCTACTTTATATAATTTTTCGAGAAATATATCTTTTTTTTTTATTAGTTCTTCATCATCTATTACATAAAGCAATGGCTCGGCTAACCCATAATTCTTGTCAGCAGCACTCGACGAAAATTTCGTT
>NC_042493.1:44075981-44083958 GCF_005508785.2 Acyrthosiphon pisum
TTATGAGCAGTATTAGCTGTTGATGGTTGATCAGAATTAATTAAAACAGTTTCTGTCTGGGTTGTGGAAAGCGATGTAGACGTCGAAGGCAATATACTTTGGGCAGTTGAGGCTGATGGTGGATCATCAATCAGTTGGTCGTTTTCATCTGGCTATAAATTTTTTTATTGTAAATAATTGGTTAATAACTAAAAATGTATTTTATTATTTTATTTTATTTAAATAGGTACCATTAATTATATATATATTTTTTTTTACTATTAATTTTTTTGACATAGGTAGGTAAAATATAAAATTTTTAAACAAAAAGACTTACATTTTTTTTATAATTTTCAATATTAAATATTGTTAATTGTATTTTTTTAATTGACTTTAATATTAAGACATTAGGTACCTATGTATTTTATTTTTTTAAATAAATAGTCTTAATATTTTATATTATGTAACCTCTTTATTAAAAAACAAGTTAACAATATTAGTATTTTATATCAGTTGAAAATACAATTTTAAACAGATTTTCTTTTATTGTTTGAAGCCTGAAGGAAAAATCTTTTAGTTTTATCTTATTCCTAATTTAATTTAATTTATTTTTTCAGAATTAAAATACTTACTTGAACAGCAGACATTTGGATCCAGTGTGACTTAGAAAGATGGGTTTTTAAATTTGTGACACTTGTCTTAAATGAGTATTTGCGTTTACAAATATCACACTTAGCAAAATGAGTGTCATCAATTACAGTAAAGTGTGACCAAATATTACTTGTTTTTTTATTTAGACTCATTTTTGTAAAGTGAAAAATACAATTAATAAACTACCTAACACTTCACTGTTCACTACAGTTCAGAAGGAAATAGGAATCAGGAATGAGACATGAGTTTTGGATTTAGTTAAAACTAAATAAAAACAAAATGTTTGGTTTCGTGTTCGTACATGTTTTAATTTGGATATTATGTGTTTTACATCATTTAGTATAATTTATATTTTTAGATATTTATAGTTTAAACTACAGTGCTTCTGGTATAATTAGATGTATTTTTTTTTTACATTGGTTTTTCGAATAGTGAATTACAAGCAATTATTGGGTACTCTGGTAATGCTATATTAATTTGACTTTGGTCCTCATCTTGATGAAATTCTTCATATTTCATCATTAGCATGTTCCATTATTTCGCAGGTCAGGTAATATGTAAAATTAAAAATACACAATATGATTTGATCAACATTTATAGTTAATAGTTGATAATTATTTTAATGATTAAATGAGTCATTAATTATTTTAATGACATTATTTTAATTAAATAAAAATAGTAAAACTATCAAAGCCTAATGTTTATCCCGCTTCGTAGATAGGATAACGTGATATCGCCGCTGTTAAATTGCTAAAAACTGATATTGTTATTTAGGTGTTAATAGTAGCTATTAGCAACCCACGTCCCACGTTAAAATTATCACATTTATGTGATATCGAAGAAAATAGCAATAGCAGCTATTTATCACTGCTATTTTACATTAGCAATAGCAATAGCTATTGCTATTTTAAAAAATAGCATTTTACCATCACTACTTTAGTCGAACGAAAAACATTCGACTGTTTGTCTACTGGGTATAAGTCAGTGACAAACTTTAGTCGCATGATAATGTGTGAAATGTGATAACAATTTTCACATTATTGATTATACAACAGAAATATTATTATTTATTACCGATTCTCATCGATCATCAATTTGTCAATTTGTGTTTTGTAAACAGCTACCTACTTTGTTTTAATCCATAATAATTGCCTTTCTTCGATTATAATGGCAAATTTTGATGAAATGGCAATGTTATTTACAATCGATAATGTTTATGAGCATGAACACGCAATGGATGTACGACAAACACGAATCCCTGAGATGATTTCGGATCCATTTCTTCTAACAGACCGATTATTTATAAAAAATTTCAGACTTTCTAAAAATCTTGTTAGAAATGTAATTGAACTTTTACAAACGCGTATAGTTTCAAAAAGCCGTTCTTCTGCAATTGACTTAAATACAAAAGTAAATGATTATATTACAAATTGATATTATATTTCATAACTTTGTACCCTGTAAATAATTAGTGTTGATCAAGGCCGTATCCGTATCGTATTTTTTTTTTTTTTTTTGGGGGGGGGGGGGGGTAAAAAATGTGTCATTTTTATGTTGGTATTATAAATCAATAGTTATTTTAAACATTTGTAAACTATTTAGGAAATTTTGGGGGTGTCCGTGGAACTTTATGGACTCCCTCTCAGATACGGCATTGGTGTTGATACCTAAACAGTTATTTATTTTCTATATTTATTTAGGTCTTAGTTACATTAAACTTTTTGGCTACTGGCTCATACCAGTCTCCAATTGGAAATAGTCGGTTTGCAGCTTTATCACAACCAACTGTATCACGTTGTATTAGCGAGGTTGTTGAAGCAATTAACCATCCAGAGATATTCAACGAATGGGTTAAGTTTCCAAAAAACCTGAATGAGCTCACAGAAATCCGCAATGAGTAATTTATTCAATTAATTTCAAAAAATGTATTTATTTTGTAATAAGTAATATTTTCATTGTTCAATAATAAAGGTTCTACAGAGAAACAGGATTTCCAGGAGTTATAGGATGTATTGATTGCACACACGTGGCAATTGTATCTCCTTCGACCAACCTAAATTTAAACGAAAATCAAAACCCTGAATATATCTATGTAAACCGTAAAGGATATCATTCCATAAACGTTCAATTGGTAATCTTTCAAACCTTATTATCTATTATATTTGTGTTACTTATTTAAATAAATGATAACAATCAGTGCCACAACTTCAAGTGTAGGACCTTATGTTAACATAACTCCTATGTAAAAGATATAAGGGGCCAGTAATAGAAGGTTAGGGGGATAAGCCTCTAAAATTAGTTTTCATTTAAGTCCTTACAGGTTACCAACGCCTATTTATAGATCTTTTTTCATAAGAATTGCTAATAGGTACTATACTAATACTAATATTATATACTATAGGTAGTAGTGTAGTACTAATAAATTGTGTCTATTTTTTCCAACATACCTCTTTAAATTTTGTTTTATATAAAAAATTTTTGTTGGGCAAATTGTTTAGTGCATAAATAAAGAAATTTATTGTTGTAATAAAAAATAATATCAAGAATGTTAGGGGGCTACGAAACAAAGGATTCCTCCTGAAGCTTAAATGTGTATTTAAATAAATAATAATTTTAATTTATCTAAAATTTAGATTTGTGATTCAAAATTAAAAATTTTGAATGTTAATGCACGTTTTCCTGGCAGTACCCATGACACACATATATGGAACAATAGTTTGGTCTTACCAGTACTTCAGGAACTATACAGACACAATTATGACAACTTTTATTTATTAGGTAAAAATGTAAAATAATCTTCTCTTAACGTCTTATTTAAAATATGAATAAATAATATGTTCTAAAGTACATTTTTAAAGTATTTTGCTTATTTTCAAATATAATAGAAAGTATTTTTTACAACACTGGTGTAATGATTTATTTGTTTCAAAAAAATCAGGTGATTCTGGATATCCCTTGCGACAGTGGTTGTTGACACCTATAACCAATCCTACAACAGATGCTGAAAAATTGTTCAATACAAAACAAATGTCAACCAGATCTATTATTGAACGTTGCAATGGGGTGTTGAAAATGAGATTTAGGTAACAATGGTTTTAAATTGTATTGTTTTACATTATTTTTACCAAATAACTTTGTTTTTTTAAGGTGCTTATTAAAGGATAGAATACTACATTACAAACCGGAAAAAGCATCATCCATAATAAATGCGTGTGTAGTTCTGCATAATATGTGTATCACAAACAACGTCCCTATGACATATGAACACGATATCGAGGAACATGAAATTTTGGGTATTCTGGAAGACCAAGAAATATTAGCGGATAACAATCGCAATATAGAGTTGACTCTTGGGAGACAACAGCGAGATAAAGTAGCAAGATATTATTTCATAGACATGGTGTATAAAATAAAGTAACTTCTGTATTATTTAAAAACATGTATACTTTTTATTCTTAATAATAAATAAATAAAATAAAGATTTGTTATTGAAAATACCTTTATACTTTTTTTTTTTTATTTCTTCCTTTAGTCATTTGTTAAAAATATAAGAAAAAATATAAAATAAAAAACAAACCTTAGTTATAACAATTTTTATATAAGTAACAATATAAAATAAAATATCAATCTTTAGTTATAACAATTTTTAATATAACTAACAATATAAAATAAAAAAAACAATCTTTAGTTATAACAATTTTTAATATAACTAACAATATAAAATAAAAAAAACAATCTTTAGTTATAACAATTTTTATATAACTAACAATATAAAATAAAAACAATCTTTAGTACTAACAATCTTTATATAAGTAACAATATAAAATAAAAAAGTCTTTAGTAATTATGACTTTTATAACTAATTATAGCAAATAATAAAAAATACCCTTTTTAACTTATTTCTTTGTTTAACAAATAAAGATTTTATAAAATATAGTTCAGTCTTTAAAGTTCTGTTTTCAGTCATTTTTCTGTAAGCTTGGTCAGTAATGTTCCAAGAGTGGTTCCAAGGTTTTTCAACAATACATTATTTTCTTCCAAAAGTTTAATTTTTTTTTGATAGTATACTTCTTTTAGATCACATTTCCTCTGTGCTATATCTCCCAACCTAGTTGCAGCTGTATTGCTTTCACCCAAACAATCAGCAGTAGTCTTTTTTCTTTTTAGATCTAAAATAAATTTAAAAGTAATAAAAAGAGACGATTATTGAATATATGGAGTATAAACTGTAATTATAAATTATGTATTAATGTAGGTAGGTATATGCATAGACATAATTATGAAGGATTAAAGTGCTACTTAAAATTTAAGTCTTAAATTATATAATTTGCCCCCCCCCCTCCCAATGGGTTTTCAATATGGTATGAAATGTATGCAGGGTAAAGGTGTACATGACTTCAATTAACAATGAGTGAACATAGACTGAGTGGATTATACATGTTAAGTGTCCATCGTGAACAAGTATATTCAGAGAAGGACCAATTAATTAAAACTCACTAACAAATTTTTGGTAGAGAATGTCCACGTAGATTACAATTTGTATTTTACGAAAAATAATGTTTTAGTAATCAAAATTAATAAATTAAAATAATAATATTATTATAAATAATCGATTTAATTATTCTATATGTAAAAATACCTAATAGTTTTAATGTAGATGTGAAGAATTTATTTTATAAATAAATCGTCCATTATTTTTAAATTAGAATTGCCCCCCCCCCCCTGAAAAAGTCGAGGGTCGCCCATGTGCCTATGTGAGGTATGAAAAATAAAAACTAAAAATTTTACCTGGTTTAGGTTTAGAAGTAACAATTGATGCTTGTTCTTTATTAGGATTCTCATTGACTCTAGTGATATCTGGTATAGGTGCAGTGCCTAACTTGATTTTATTACTATTGGCAGGTACAATGATTGATGGCTGATTATAAGTTTCATTATCGTTGGCTGCAATAATTTAATGAAAAACAATAAGAATAAGTCTTTTTTAATGATACAAGCATTATATTTTCTACTATGAAAACAAAATTACGGGTAGGCATAATATTTACTAATTTGTATGGTTTTTTTTAATTTTATATACATACATTCATTATATACATCAATGTATTCTTCAACGCATAATTGATCATTATCTAAAATCAGAAACATTATCATTCATTAATCAATGAAGTAGGTATGAAGAAATATATTTATTAGAAATTTACCAAGTATATCATTTTCAGGATCTTCAAAAATGAATTCTACGTTTGACTCAATAGTATTTTCATGACCACTGACTAATGATGGACTAATCAAAGAGAGTGCATCTTTTTGAACATCATTTAGCTGAATGTCACAAGTTGGCCCACCCCCTGTACCTCCAATGTGTCTCTTTATAGCCGCTGCTTTTGTTTTTGTTGTTGATCTTGTATCTTGCCAAGTCTAAAAATTATAACAAGTGAGTCAACACTTTAGTAGATGGATAAATTCACAATACTATCATATTGGAACACTTATAATCATATACAAAGAACCAAAATCCACAAATTAATTTTTTTTTTAATTGATTCCTTTTAGGTTGGTTTGGATGAGTTTAATGATTATTTTATGGAAATACCAATATTTCTTATTTGGCGTTGGTTCTAATATATTGAAATATTATTAAGGCCATAGTATAAGAAATATTATTCCTTATGCTATGATTAAGGCCTCACAGATTATAATATTACAAATCATATATTAAACCAATTCAAATTCAAATTATCTAGTACAAGTAAGATTATACATTTTTAATTTGACCATACAGGATTAAAATATTTATAGTACATTATTTCATAATTATTTAAAGGACCATAACTATCCAATTACGGAATAGCATTGGTATACTATAGGTGTAAACAAAATGTAATACATTATTAAAAAAATTGAAAATCAATAGTCTCTTTCAAGCTACATTTAAGTATTTAACTTACTTTTTTCCATTTATCTCCGCTCTTCTCTGCTCCCGGTAAAGCGTTAAGATGATCTGCTATGGTTTGCCATTTTTGTTTAGCCGTTTTTTGGGTAAATGTAGGTGTAAATTTACCAGCGCACAGTAATGGATCTTTGGCCATAAGATCAACCAAAGATTTCATTTGTGATTGCGTTGGCCTTGATTTAGACGTCATAATAAATGTAGGTAATGAATACTATGAATAAATAACAAATAGGAATACTATAACAACTACGGACTAAAATAGTTTACAATAGGGCACAGTCGGTCTGGCAGTCGATGCAAAATAAAAAAACTTAACATTTTGTAGGAACTAGGTATTATTTAGGTATTGACTATATTCAATATTGAGGAATGTCAAGTAAATATTGTCCGTGATAAAAGATAAAATTTATTATTTTTGAACTTGTTTGAGGTTAGAATCTAGATTTTCTGTTATTACCACAGTGGTTCATTCGATTACTTTATCGCATGCGACAAGTGATAAAATCTTATCGATTTCTGTTCAAGAATACCGATTTTATGTCGCATGCGATAAGAATTAGTCACCTTCGATAAAATCTATGACTTTTATCGCATGCGAGAATTAGTCGCATGATTTCAAGAATTGGCCCCCTGTATTGGTATATTTCTTTTTTAAACGATTGCTTTCTTGCGCCATCTACTTTCTAATTGACAATGCGATGTCTATATCCGGTACTTTTTCAAATTTTGATCATGGATGAATTGCTTCTATAGGAATTAAATAGATTTAAAATTTAAAATACCTCTTTTATAATGAATGGTAAGTATACGCGGTTCTTACCAAAAATAATTTTACAAGAACTGAGAGATGACAATTTGTTTTTTCCTTTATGTCCAACATAAGAATAATATTTAATGATATAATATCATTGTATAAGAAAACGACTCTGAGAGGAGACGGTATGTCAGTATAGGTATAAGACATAATATTATAATAATTATAATAGTCTATGGTATTAAAAAAAAATTGGATATGATAGGTACCTATAATAAATTCCAAATTAATCATATCACAATATCTATTAGGTACCTACTTATAACGCGTTATACATGATACATCAACAACAAACCGTGATGCTATCATAGATATTATATAACAGTATACTTTAGAAGTTTCAAGTATAACCAAGAATAATATTATACAATCACAACAAAATAACTAAAATAGTTATTCTAGGTTTTTGAATATGTAATTTCGTCCAAATTTGAACTTAAAATGACTATAAAAATAAACTGTGTGAATGTATTTTTTAGATTTTTTGGTAACAGAATTAACTATTTACGTGGGAATCTTGTTTTAAAGTTTCAAGCCTTAGATATAAAAAGCTGAACATTTTATGAATTTTTACTAC
>NC_042493.1:44084008-44085017 GCF_005508785.2 Acyrthosiphon pisum
TTTTAAATTTTCAATCATTAGATATAAAAGTTGAACATTTATAAATTTTTAACTACAAAATAATTATTCAATTTTAAATTTGATAAATTTTGTCAAAATTTCAACTTCAAATGCTTATAAAAAATAATTGTGCCTATTTATTTTTAATATTTTTCAACTGCTATTTTAACAATATATCAGGAGCCTTGTATTAATTTTTTACACTTTTTGGCCCAACAGATAAAACTTTATTGATATTTATAGAAAAAAAAAACTAAAAAAATTGAAAACTTACAATGTCCGTAAACAGCTCAAAAAGAGTCAAATTATTTTAAAAATTTTATCGTATATATAAAATGCTAATATAAACATTCAGTGAAATTTTCAAGTTTCTACAGTCACTCATTTTTAATTACAACAAAATAAGAAAATCGTTACGTAAGAAATCGAGTGAATATCAAATGTTGTAAAAATATGAATTTCAAACGCCCATAAAAATTTAATTTGAGTTTCTTATAGACATTTTTTTTTTGGTAAAGGTAGATTATCCTATAAGGAATCTTGTATTACATTTTAAAATCTTAGATTTAAAAAGAAAAATTTTTATGAATTTATAACTCGAAATAATTTGCAAATTTTCGTGATTTTTCCATATTTTGTCATTTTTTGAACTTTAAATGCTTAAAAAAAAAAACTGTGACTAACGATTTTTAATATTTTTCATCTGCCTTTGAAACAATATACTAGGAGCCTTCTATTAAATTTTCAAGCTTTTTTATCCAACAAATAAAATTGTATTGATATTTTTAGAAAAAAAACTAAAAAAAAATGGAAAATAAAAATGTCCGTAAAGAGCTCAAAATACATCAAAATATTTTGAAAATGTTATGGTGTATAGAAGATGCTAAGATAAACATTCAGTCAAAATTTCATGTATCTACGGTAATTTTTTTTAAAGTTACACCAAAAACCAAATTCAATTTTGTGAAAAATCGATTTTGCGTAAAAATTCCCGTTTTTCCTTAATTTT
>NC_042493.1:44085117-44085258 GCF_005508785.2 Acyrthosiphon pisum
ATACACACGATGTCACGTACGTGCAGTCACAACGACGGTCGTGCCAAAAGATGATCGACCACCGCCGCCGGCCGGCCCGGCGGTTCGTGCCGCCGGCGGCGGCCGGACCGGTTCTCGGTCACAATCTCGCGGACGTCGATA
>NC_042493.1:44087673-44089133 GCF_005508785.2 Acyrthosiphon pisum
AATATAGGAAATTAATTAAATCGTTTAAATTAGGCTATATGGCGTGACAACTTTATTTTTATACGAGTTGTCCTCCCGTATTGTCTACGTTTAATAGAATAAAAAAAATCAGCGCGTAAAATATAGAGTAAGTCTAAATCTAGAAAGTATCTAGATACTAGTAAGTCTAAGAAAAGAAATCAAAACAATTTAAATACGATATCACTAATAGCATAGGATTCGGATAATAGTACATATGAAAAAAAAGGGGAATAAAATTAATTAAATAACATAGAGTTTTCATAACTATCGATATAATACTTTTAAATTAACAAAAAAAAAATACATTAGTAAGATAGCATAATGAACTGACCTTAAGTCAACAATATATTATAATAAAGTACTAACTAACTATATTTTATATAATTAATCACACTATATTATGAGTGAAATTAGTGTATACCTATTAACAACAATTATAAGAACGTTTATCATGTTATTAACAAAAAAAAAAAAGAGAGATTTTACTCCATTTATTATTGTATTAAGAAATAATTTAAATAATATAGAACTAACACAAAAAAAAATTTTATAATAATAAATAAATAATTAATAATAGATATATGTATATTTATTGAAATAAGTTTTCATTGAATTAATTAATAATATGTGTTAATGTAACGACTAACAAAAATATATATATATATAGGTGTATTATTGTCAAATTGTATCAATGCTTTAAACAATATTATCTGTCAAACACAAAGTGTAAAGCCATATTTATATAACAAAATTTTTAAAACGAACATTATTGTAATTAAAATTGTAATGATAAAATCAATTATTTGTATTATTGTAATGGAAAAATTGTAAAACAAAAATCAATGTAATGAAAAATCAATTAATTGTAAATAAAATATCATTGTAATTGTAAAACACATTTTGATGTAATGAAACTATAACCTTGTAAACATAATAATTGTAAACATGTAAATGATGTTATAAGAAATTAACTAAATTGTAGACACATTGCATAAACTTGTAAATGCGATGGTGTTCTTAAAAAGATTTATGTCTCTAAAAGACAGAAATCCTTTTTCTAAGGGGGGAGGTGCTACGTACGGACCCCTCTACTCCGCCCCTACATATAGTCATAATACACAGCATCGATGTCCTGTGGTAACACGTAAATAGTTAGATGATGTCACTGCTGTACATAAAACCTTGGGGGAGCAATACTATAAACGTTAGCAACAGTCTCAGCGTCTGCCAACGGCCAGATGACAAACCCGAACCGGTAAGATATCTGTGATACCTCCTCGAAGCGCAGTAGATTCTACGAATCAGATATTGGCACTATGACAAGACGGCTGCGGGTATACTTGGTCATTTTACGACACCCTGCACCGACCAAAGGCACATCTTGTAGAAGGCCCCCTGGACTGTGAGAACCAACGGCGTAGTCCGCCAGGGATCTGGTA
>NC_042493.1:44089233-44089447 GCF_005508785.2 Acyrthosiphon pisum
TTTGGTCGCTTTATGCCTGACGAGAATAATCTTTTCCTTCTGTTAAAAGTATCTTATCTCTTATTCTTTGTATATTACTCATATATTTTTTTGCAAATTTCCCTGTAGTAAATAAATATTCATTGTTATATTAATAAACTATATATAAAAAAATAGTGTTCATATATTATTGGTGTAAATTTCAAGTACCTAAAATTATTTGTTTTTGAATTAC
>NC_042493.1:44089547-44099749 GCF_005508785.2 Acyrthosiphon pisum
AACAAAATGGGAAAATCGCTAGACGAGAAATCACGGGTGAATATCCAATGATGTAAAAATTTAAACTTCAAACTCTCATAAAAAATCTATGAATGATCTCGACTTTTTTTTTAATTTCCACTAACAAAAACTTACAATGAACCTTTATTACATTTTTGAGTTTTTCGACCAATCAAATAGGTATTTTTCTATCGCCATAAATTAAAAAAAAAACTAATGAAAATTGAAAATTTCATACGCCTATAAATAGTTCAACATGATTTAAAATATTTTTAAAATTGTATGGTTTATAGAAAATTCTAATTCAACATAGAAAGAAAAATAAAAAGTTTACAATTACTTGGACGTAAAATAAGAAGTATTTTGTAGAAAGCAACGATACTTTCATAAATAATAATAAAAAACACACGTCATAATATAGACCATTGTAAAATCAATACATTCTCATTGCTCCTATCAGAATCTAATAAATAATAATATAATTTGATTCAATAATTATTAATCTTACCTGGACTTTTAGTTGTAATTTTTTTTTGTATCGTACGTAAATAGTTTTTAGAATTGAAAGCTACAACTGCAGCTTCTATTCGTGTTTGATAATTATGACTTTGTTTAAAGTTAATTCGCTTCCCACCGATATACTTGTTAATCAAACTGTTTAATTGTTCACAAGGGTTATTATCAACGTCTTCAATTAAACTTTCTGCATTGTTTGATAAGTGATACACAATTTTTCTAATTTTAAGTTAAATATTGAAATAATGTATTATATGTGTTACCAATAGCTAAACTGCCATTTACAATAGCTTGATTTATTCCTAAAGAATTTGACTGTACTGTTCTCTCTGAATATAAAGTACATTCAAAATTACACATTTTACATTTAAATGTAAACACTGATGTATACCCTCTGCGACACTTATGCTGGAATACCATATCCAAGAAAGAACAGTCAAATTTGTCATGACGAATACTTTGTATTTGCTCAAACACATAACCGATATCGAAATATATCCATTTGCTTTTGTACATTTCGTGTGCTCCCTAGCCTGTTCTAGTTATTTTTTCTTTCCTAGTTTCGCCAGCATGTTGGTTTCTTAAACAATTTCTTTGTATTTCACCTTCACTAGTGTTGAATGACACAGCTAATTGGCGAACAGCTTCTTCCCGAGCTAGTCTATCTTTATATTTAATATCTTTAGGATTCCATAAACAAGGATTGTTTTCATAATCAAAAATTAGTTTGTGTGTTTCGTCAATTGTTCATTCTTTTTTTAAGGAAGACATAATATTAAGTTTTTAATATTTCGTTAAAAACTATACTTAAATAAATAAAATAAATACATTTATTTAAAAAGTGATATAATTATTATTAAATAATTATATTATAATTATAAAAACTGTACAACATGACTGTCAACTGTTTTGATTCAACAAAAAAGATTCCACAGTCGACGGTTATTTCGGACATGTTCAGACGGGCACAAGAATTATCACGAGAGTTGTGTCGCGGAAATTGGATAAGTGTACGACAGAAATGTAAACAATCGTTCATACATTGACAGTTTACTGTCATACAGTTATTTCGTGAAAACAATGTCATCGTGTGAATGAGCCTTAAGAAACGACATTTTCACCAAATAAAAGGAGAAATTTTTCTGTGAAATATCGTTTTTATTTTTTCGATATCGGTTCTACAAAAAAAGTTATTCAATTTTTAAAAACACAAAAATAATGGATTTTAAAACAATAAGAACTTTTTTCGTATAAGTGATATCAAAAAAATAAAAACGATATTTCACAGATAATTCTCTCAACTATGTTGTATATCAATTTGGAGTCTTAACTATCGCTACAACTTGAGTGGTTCTATCCCACGTGAAACGGTTTTTACGAACGAATTTATACATGTGTAGCGTCCTCTTAATGTTTTTACGATTCCTTTTTACTTTTTATAGACTCCAATTTTTTTTCGAAGTATTTTAAACACATTGTACATATTTTTACAAACTCATCTGTGAGTGTCTTCAAACACCCCATTTGAATAAATGTTTTATTCAAAATCAATAATTGATTTATGTCGTTTGTTGCATTATTATTTTTAATTAATTTTTCCAAACAGATGTTACAGTTGAAAAATCCAGACATTTTTTTACTAAATAACCAGCAAAGTATACAATTGAACATGTTTCTAATGTGGTTGTTTTTTCTGGAACAAATATATTTGGAGACAAATCTGAATTTGAATTTTCTATTTTATCTAATACTTCTCTTTCTTTGTGTTCAATAGTTGTTCCTTCAGTATAGACACATCAGATAAAACATCAACTGTAAGAAAAACATTATTGTCTTCTTCATAGTTGCACAACTCTGAACATTTCCTAAGGCTAAATGTACAAATGTTTGCATAACAACTTCTGAACATCCTTGAAGTTGGATTACGATTATACCCGTTCTTTTGCAGCATTATAGAAAAAAAGATTTTCCTGTGGGTACTGGATTAAACGGTTAGTCAATAAGAAATACGGTTTTTCAGTATCACATTTATTCAATACATAGGATTTTTCAATTGCATATAGTTCTAAAATTGAGTTGATTAACCAAACGATTCCTGTAAAGCACGAAGGTTGTGATTTAATATTTTTGTTTTTATGTAGTTTTCTAAATTCTAGGAATATGATGCGTGTATTTTTTAAAATTTAAAATAAGTCATTGTTAGGTTCACTTAATGGCCGAGAATTAGAATTTTTGTCGTATAAGCTTTTGCTGTTTAAAATATCGAAAGTGTCATTGATTTCCATTTTAAATTCCGCTGTGTCTGATGTTAATTCTCCCGTAGCGAAACATGTACGAATTGATGCTGAAACTGATTTACTAAATATTTGAGTTGCATATTTCACTGACATTTTTTGCCACGCATTTGGATGTAAATGATTTGTTGTTAATTGTGACATTGAATGAGCTGTCTTACTACTCACATAAATTGCAAATGTGTCATTGATATCTTGGAAACAAATTTTTGTATTGCCAATTTCTATGTCATCGTTCATTAAATTGTTACGTAAACTTCTTATGAGGTGTGGGACGATAATATATTAGACATATTTTCTTACCACAGAAAGTTATAGAAAGTTAGAAAATGTAGGACTTTAACCTGAGGCTCCTAATACAACCTTGGTCTTGAACGGCAATTCACGATTCCGCATATATCTTTTAATTTACACGATTCCACATAAAACTAATTTGCGACGTCGCCGATTGTATTATGAAAATTATTTTAAACATAAAAATGGTTGATATTAATATTACATATAAGTCATATTATAACCTTCGACCATTTAAGATTAAAACATTATTTTGGTTTTTCCCCAAATACTAGCTTATTTCCACCAGAATTTAAGAAATTATTATACAACATAGAATTTCTTTTTTTATATATTTTAAATAATATAATTCTACTTAAAAAATACAATTATAATTTATTATTATGATTATTAATTAATGTTAAATTTGCACCATTATAGTATATAATTCACAACAACAAAACAGGGGGAAGTAGGTAACTGCTCTCCTATATAGTTTGTTTCGTGTATACCTCATAATTGGAAACTTTAATGTGAAATTTGAATACGATGATAAACTATTGCATACGAAAAAAAAATTCCGATCAAAGACTGTCTGCCAGTCTGTATTACTAAGTATATTGTATAATATTATAATTAGGTCCGTTACCCCAGCACTGCCAAGTTTGAATCTGAATATCAAAATTATCCAGTATTATGTTCTTTATTTTGTATAATTTTGTACAATCAAAATTAAATTTTGTACACCTCTCCTAACCCGAGAAAACGCGATTTTCCTATGTCCGTGCTGCGGTAACGTTACCCCAGCACTGCCCATGACCAATTAGTGATGGGAAAAAATAACAGGAACAGTGATTTATAACAGTTATTACTCTAGTAACAATAACAAGCTGTTACTTGAGGAAAAAAATAACTGTTACGATTATTTTGATTATTTGAGTTTTTAAATTTGGTCTTACTGACTCTGTGTTATATACTGTTAATACTGTTACTGCTGTTACTGGCTGTTACTACTTACTGCTGTTATTGTCTGTTAACCTGTTATCAATATTGTAAACTGTTACACTGTTGTTAGTTGTTACTGGTTATTGGTTATTGATATTTGTGACTGTGATACCTATTTAGTATTTGTTATAAAAACAAAAGTTGCTACTTACTACTTAGTACTTATGTCTTATTATTCATTTTTATTTGAAACATTTTAGTTTTTGGTATTTTCTATTTACTGTTTGTTTTTGATACTTGATAGTTGATACTAACATATTTATAACCTACAATCAAGAACAATAAATATAATATGTATATTATAAATTTTAATAGTAAGTAATACAGTTAATTATAAAATAATAAAGAATATCAACCACAAAGGCTCAAAATAATAATAATTAGTAGGCACTAGGCAGCTTCATACCTCTATTATAGCTTAGAATTATAATTAAAAACGGTTATAAAACGGTGTTCATAAAAAACTAAATTACTAAAAGTTAATTCATACAAATAATGAATAAAAAACTTATATAACTTATAAGCATAATTATTAATTATATCAATAACAAAAAATGTAATAATAAATAATAAACTATTTGTTATAGTATATAAAACTAATGAAAAAAAAACAGAAAATCGTAATGTTTGCTTATAATTATAACAATCCTTATAATCCTTTTAAGCGAAAAAATTGTATGTTATTTTTAAAAAAAAATATGTTTTAATACCTTCTGTAATATAATAAATTCCATAAAAATAAAATATATAAATGGAGCAATCTTAATATTATCAAGAAATAAAATCATAATAATAAAATTGGAATTTAAATTAATACTGTAATAGTTAATTTGAATTATAGTTGAGGAATAAAAGCATTTTAACTTTATCATTTTTCAGACGACAACGACGGTCATTTAAAATTAATCCAGCCTTTGAAAACACTCTTTCACACGGTACTGATGTACCTAAACAGCATAGTGTTCTTTTTGCTAATATGTGTAGATACGGATAGTTATAACTATTTTCACGCCACCAATTTAACGGATCGTTATTTCTTTGCAGTATAGCAACTTCTAAATAACGTCGGACTTCAATGATTGCACGAGATGTTGATGTTCCAGTAGGTAGTACCTCTGCTGCGTTACGATCAATTGTATCCCAAATTGATATACTTTGATGTCCAAAAGTTTGCAAGTCCCGTACCTCTTCAGAACCATTCTCAGGTGGTGGAATTTGTTCATTACGTTCTGCTGTTTGGTTGTTTTCAATTCGAATAATCGCCGTCAAGTTTTCAATGATATCATCTTTTGTGGTCTCAAGAATAGATGTACTATGCAAAAAAGGTATATTTTTGAAACGAGGGTCTAAAAATGTGCTTCGACGTAATGTTCTACTTTTTTCTAAATTTTTCCAGGTGTCTTTTTCAAGCATAGTACACAATAGCTTGTTTACAATATCAAGAACTCTAGGGTTATAATTCATTTTAGACATTTTACTGCATACATCAACTAGACCCTGAGACAAAACAATGACCAGTGAAGCTGTCATCAATTTTTCTCCGCTTACAACTCTGGTAGCTTCTTCAAAAGGCTTAAGTACTTGGCACATTTCTTTTAGAATTACCCATTCTTCACCCTTAAGGTTTTCCGGCGCTTTATCCAGTAAACCTAATGTACCACGAATAGAGTCCTCCAATTCAACAAACCTACTTATCATATAAAATGTTGAGTTCCAACGAGTCTGAACATCTTGAATTAATTTTTTTGGTTGACTGATACCATTATTAATTTGATAAGTATGTAGTTTATTATTTGCCACAGTACTTTTTCTAAAATGTGTAACAATTGCCTTTACTCGATCTAACAAACTATTTTCCAGTGTAAGGGAAGACTGAACGACAAGATTCATAGTATGTGCAAAACATCCCATGGATTTAAGCTGTAATATATTTAATGCGTTTTTTATATTATTGGCATTGTCCGAAACAGCAAGAACAACTTTTTTTTTCAAATTCCATTCATTTAATGTTTGTTTTATTTTTTCACTTAAATTTACTCCTGTGTGATGATCATTAAATTCAAAACACCCAAGGAGAACTGAATGCAAGCTGAAATTACTATCGATGAAATGGATAGTAACAGCCATAAAACTTTCATTGTTACGAGAAGTCCAACAATCGGTTGTCATACAGACACTTTCAGCTTCCTTCTCAACCAACTCTTTCATATCAACAACACATTTTTCATATAAAGCTGGTATGTATGTTTTGGATATAGAGTGTCTATCAGGAAGAATAAAGTTTGGATTTAACAGTTTCACAAATTCTTTAAACCCTTCATCTTCTACTACTCTAAATGGTTGGTAGTCTTTTGTAAATAATTTTAAAAGAGCCCCATCAATTTTTTTTTTACTATCAACAGTCATTCTTTTAGGAACATAACCAATTATGCTAGTTTGCTTACGTTTACGTGCAACTTCAGTTGGCCTCGACATACAAATACTGGCTGATGAAGATACAGGTGCCATTGATGATCCAGATGTAGAAGGTTGAGGATCACGAGTTTCTGAGTCGTCTGGATTGTCAATATTATCTTGGTGTGTGTTCTTAAAAATATAAATATAAACATTAAGTTAAATTACTTTTTATACTTTTTTTATTTTATTATATTTATGATTGAAACTTACTTGATTTTGACTCACTGGATTATTAGCTGGTGAACAGTGTATTAAGTGTCGGTTGGATAAATGTTTTTTCAAATTTGTAAGTGTGGATTTATAAGAGTATTTACGTTTACAAATATCACATTTTGCGTGAATTCCATCAATTATAGTAAAATGTTCCCAAACACTACTATATCGATTATCCATGTTAAATGTTAATATAACTAATTACTATTTATTAATATGGATTTTACTAAAACAAAATGTGGTTACAGAGATGGACTTGATCAGATCACAACTCAGAATACTTATGAAGAAAATAAAACAGACCAAATATGTCTTATCTGGTTTCTTTTTGCACAAAGTACAGACATGCGAGAACAGGAATACTTTTTTAGTTAAAAATATGTTAAAATAAAACCTATAATTACATAAGAAAATAAAATGACTATAAATAGAATGGTTTTAATTATTTGTGGTATTCATTGACATACAACAATGACTATTTTAGTTTCAGTTTCAGTTTCAGTTTATAGAAAACCATTAAATATTATATTAACAGATAATAATAATATGTAAAACTTTTATTGTTTATGTAATTTAATAGAAAGAGTAGGACAATTGAACTTTTAAAGTTATTTGAAAATATTTACATGATTATACATATTTTCAGTCAATATTACCATAGGAGAAGGAAAAATAAAATAAATAAACAATTTTATTCATAATAGGTATACTTTAATTTTCAATACATACAATCTATACATAATAAATTAAATATATTGTGTTCACATTTTAGGTAGAATTATTTTAGTATATATTTTCATAGCTCATAATAAATAGTTGATAGTCTATTATTTTTCTGTAATATTTATGGGACAAAATTATTTGTTGATTATTTTATTTTTTCAAAATTAATATTTTTTAAATTAATAAATAAATATCCACATAAAAACATTTTTAGATTCTGAATTTCTAAATGAAGTTGATTTAACTTTTTTTTTTTTTTTTATTGTGTCTGTCGTCTGAAGATATTTTTTCTAGTAGAAATAATGCTCCAATCTTCAACATTGAAAAAGATTCCTGGTTGTAAATTATATCTAGTTTGTGCTTTGAAAAGTTCAAAAGTACAAAATTCTAATTCTACTTTATAGATCCTCGAGAAAAACAAAAATAAAATCTCATCACTACATTTTAATAATATCATAATAATAATTAATTGGTCATCATGGTCCATGATATAAATTTTTATTAAAAATAATTTCAATATTATTAAAATCATTTTTTAATGTTTGGTTTTGGTACTTAATCTTAAGGAAACCTGTTTAATTGAATACAATCATCGAATTCAAATTTATTATTACATCTGTTACAATGACCTAGGTTCTCAATAAAAAGGTAAAATAGACACATACTGTACACTGTACAGCAGAGCAGATAGTTACACATCTAACTGTACACTTTTTTAAATAAATATCGCCTAAATATATTTATACTCATATTATAATGAATAGTGACTGGTTTAATAATTGCACTTAATAGTTGAAATCGAATGAGGGAATATTATTACCTATTTAAAATAGGTACCTACTACCTTTAGTATATGATTAGGTGGGTGGTATACTACTAAAGGTAATATGTATGTACAATAAAAATATAATACAATAATATACCTATTAAAATGTATTTAAATATTTAATTATACTACATAGGTTAGCTGTTAAACTGAATACACTAAATATTAAATATACCGAAAAATAACACTATATAGTAACAGTAACTGTTATTTTCACTGTTATTTTTTGAGTAACAATAACAGTTTGTAACAGTTACAAAAATTGATAACAAGTTGCCATCACTATGACCAATTACTATCGAATTAAAATTTAACTTGTACAGTATTATGTACTTTATTTTGTACAATTTTGTACAACCAAAATTAAATTTTGTACACCTCCCCTAACACAAGAAAACGCGATTTTCCTATGTCCGTGCTGTGGTAACGTTATCCCAGCACTGCCCATGACCAATTACTATCGAATCAAAATTTATTTTGTACAATTTTGTACACCTCCCCTAACACGAGAAAACTCGCTGGATTTACATTTAAAATTTAAAAATAGGTAAGTAATATTGATTAATAATAATATGAATGAGGAATAAGTTCAAAAATTAAAAGTGCAGGTAGTGTGATGCTTGATAAGAATAATATTATCCTGATTCCTGACATTAGTTTTGGAACATCTGGCAATTCTGTAGTCTGCACACAACGAGGGTGTTAAGTGTATTGATACACCGTGGTTCGTGTTTTGGTATTTATAGATTAGTAAGCGAAGTTTATTATTATTGAATTAATTCAATAAATTACCATATGACAATTAATATATATATATATTATATTATGTTTATGGATGGAAGAAAATATTAACCGATGTTTATTTTTATACTTTATATTTTATGTACATTGTACCTACAAAGTGTATTATACTGTATAGTACTATATTACTATAGTGTATGTTATAATATAATTTTATTATTCCCACTGCATGGTTGTGCTATGATAGAAACTATTATTTTGGTTTAGTATAGTGATATATCGAGTATACCGACTAATATACTTTTATATACTTTTTTATTTTATTACTTCGTTGCAGTTATAATTTAAAAAGTAAGTTATTTGCAAATTATAATAATTAAATATGGAATATGCATGTTTAGTAAGTAGTTTGTTTACTAGAAATGTCAGGAGAAAATATAGGAAGAAAACCTAAAATTGAATTCATCAGCATTATCGAAAATGAATTATTAAGTTTAAACATGAAATTGTCCAGGACGGAAATAGTAAGATTTGTATTATTTTAATTAACGTTATTACTGCATTATAATTTTTAAGTTAACTTTCTAGTTCACAATTTTGCTCCATTCTAAATTTGTGTACCTACTAGAAAAATATCCTAATGGTTGTGCATAATACTAATAGCCAAATATTATTATACCGATTATGTTGTTCTAATCTTTGTATTTAACTCATTCATCATACTTCAGCATAATTTTAAGAGTTTTGAGCAATAAGGTTCATTAATGTTACTTACCTTTTTTTTTTTTGTTTTTTTTTTTTTTTTTGGTAATGCACCACTACATGGGAGACGCACGTTTATCACATTACTTGACCCCCATGCAGTATCGTTTATTTATAGTTTACATCGTTTATTCCGGCTCGCATGAATCGCAGTTTGTACATGCAAATGTACATACCGCGGACTCCATGATGCCTTACACAGTTTACGTTTTTTACATTAATTTTTTTTTTTTTTTTTTTTTTTTTCCCATTATTCATAAACATGACTGCCTAGGACAGCCGGGGCAGACCCCAGACCGACCCTACATATTGTTTGGTCAGTTTAGCTTTTACTTTTGCGTCTTCTCGGACCGGTAAAACCAGCCATCCTAGACTTCTCGTCCTGTGCCTTT
>NC_042493.1:44099951-44105759 GCF_005508785.2 Acyrthosiphon pisum
TCCTTCTTAATGTGAAAATAATGTTACTTACCTAATTATATGTAATAAGGTACCTATTTATACCCATAACCAAGGCTGGTCAAGTTATTTGCATTTTTTAAATCAGTTAAGTAAGTTAAGTATTTTTTTTCAATTAAATTAAAAGTGAAGAAATAGTAATTTTTAAAATATCAATTAAGTTTAAACTAAGTTAACAAATACCTACTATTAAACTAATAATTCTAAACTAATAATAAGTGCACCCTAATACATCTCCAATCACACTTTACACTAAGAGATCAACAGAACAAAAATATTTTATCACCATCGACCCTTTATGTCTGAACGTTTTTGATTAAAATGTTATGATAATATAGTAATACTATATTAAATAAGGAATCGAATACCAACATGTGTTTGAATACCAGCATATGTCTGCCATGGAAAAATGGAAATTATCCTACTGGCATACATAGGTGCGTATTTTGTAATAAATCTGTGCATTTGTTTGGTTGTTCAGTTGAACATGTCGATAGTGAAGAAGGCTACGGAGAGTCTCGTATATGTTTGTCATGTTTCAACCAATCTATAGAAGATAACGCTGAAGAACAATGGCAAAGAAAAAGAAAAACATCCAACCGATCCCACAGACGTCCCACAAACTCATATATTGTATCCCAACCAGGATTCGATCATTTAGATTTGAACGAAAAGGGTTCTATAAAATCTATAACATTTTTAAAAAACGGGAATACATTTCATAAACCATGCTCTTTACCAGAAATAGGTAAAGTAGTTCTTAATAATAGCTGTTCGACAGATTCATTAATGTCAATTTTAGCCTGTGCTGCAGCAGACAGTAATGTTTATTTTGAATTTTTAAAAAAAGACAAAATTGCCAAATTTATTATTAGCATGTTAAATACAAAAACGAAGAAAAGTGTGCATAAAGAAAGAATAGTATTATTAGCTCCTTATTTTTTATCTAAGGATCTAATACTATGGTATTAGTATAATTGATGCAATGGATACACTGTCTTCTACAGCTCATAAATTGTTAAAAAACATGCCATCTTACAAAAAGATAAATCGATGTACAGATTTAACGTGTGAAGAATTTTCCATGGATCAAAGCTATGAAGTTGTGAAATTCACTGCTTTTGATGGAGACATAGATATACAAAAAGAAATGGATAATTTTTTAAAAAATGAATCTACCATTTGTACCTACTGTAATTCAGTAAGAAACATTACAGTGGATGTTAAAACAAATGTTTTAATTGAGCTGCTTTCTCTTCCAAAAGGTAAAGTATAATTATAATTTTGTACCTTAAAAACTAATGCTTATAAATAAACATTAATTCATTTTTTTGTTTAGAACTTGAAACATCAACAAGTGTTACTGACATTAATATAATAAGCGAAGTACACCAAAATTACGCTGGAGAAATAATGTGGACACTGGATGAAATACCAAAAACATTAAATATAAATGGCCATACATATTATATCAGGGGAATTGTCGCATTTAATAATGGCATACCTACGTACTAAGAGTGACAAGTGGTCACTATAAGGCATATGCATTTAGAGCAAATCACTATTGGTAAGTGTATGATGATTTGAAAGATAATGTTACACAGCCAAAACACATTAAAAATAATGTGGAACTTATAATATAATATACACTTTGATAAAATTATAAACATAACCAATAATATACATTTTTATAGCAACCATTTTAAAAGCTAAGGATAACAAGTTTTTAAAATTTATTTTATAATCTAACTAACATTATACTCATTTTGAAAAATAAATAAGACTCCAGCGAATATCTATGTACCTATAGCAATACATAATTCACCACAGCACAGACAAGGGGAAAATCAATATAATTTTTAATATAATTGCAATAGGTAGCTTATTAAAAAATAACATTTTTAAATAATATTATGCCTACATAAATTAATATATTTTTTAAATATTTTTTTTTTAAATTAAAAATAGAATATGGAAGTAGGTATTGTTATATCCAATTTTTGATATTTCTAAATCAATTCTGGAATATTTGATCTCATGTAATTAACATTTTTGATTGAAAGAAGTTTTATATTTGTATATTTTATCATAACATATTTCTTCTGTACTAGCAGGTATCAATAACTATACAGTTTAAACCAGAAAAGTTTTTGTAATAGAGAAACTGTTTGTAGGTATAAAGGTACACAAGATGTATAATACAACTCGTCGTACCCACTACCATACCCTAGTGGCTATATAGTCACATATGTACTAGTAGCCAGTGTTGTAAAAAATACTTTTTAAAAGTATATAAGTAATTACTCAAATACTCTTAAAATAAAGTATTTAAAATACCAATAGTAAAGTATTTGAGTAATACTTTTCAGAAGTATTTGAAATAATCTTCAAATAGAAAAAAATTTTTTTTTACTTTTTATTGCTGAAATAATGTATAGTCTGACGGAAATTCGAGTTCGACCGCGGGGGTCGGAATTTTGTCTGAGCGTGTTCGCGTACCATTATTAGTCGTATTGGAATCGGTCGAGCCGGAGAACTGGTTCTGAACCGTGACGGAGACTGTCTGATCGTCGGTTTTAACCATCATGACCATACTGTCAGCATCGGTTGCCTCGTTGCTCGCCTGTTGCTTTATGTGCGCAGACTGACCCAATGCGGGGATATGCGCGGTGTGTACGCCTGTGTCCCCGTCACCTGTGCAGGTGAACACCCGTGTCTCTGTTGCCTTTGTCCTTACACCTGTGGCTGCCCCATGAACCAGTGGCGGATATACGGGGGGATATAAGGGATAGGAGCCATTGTTGAGGGAGCGGGTTGGTGTTGTCCTTTACTGGGTCCAAGACGCCTGCGATCCGTCGTAGTTCGCTGAACGTCAACGGCTGTTGTAGATGGATGTGCGTACGGAATGTGTCACGCGTTAGTCCTGCGATAATATACCTACCAATTCCGATTCGGATAGGCCGGTATTTACGCGGCGCGCTTGCTGGTTTTTAATTAGCACAAATTCCGTTAGCATCATCAATTTTGTTCCAATAATACGGCTTACAGAATGGTTTTAGAGCAAAATATCTTAATTAAAAGTTGTAGAGGAGATTTATATCGGGTGACGTAAGAGACTCGATTTTTCATATTTTAATTTTTTTAAGCTAATTATTCACAAGTAAAAAAGTGAAAAAAAGTGAAAACGCAAAACGATTTTATTGATTTTGAGAATCGAAAACACAAAAATGCGTGAAAATACACGGCATTCCGAACGCGTAGAGAGCTATTCCAATTTCGAGTCCTCCCTTTCGGTCTCAAAAACAGTCCAATGACAGTCAAAATAAATCAAAATATTTTGAAAATTATAGAAAATGGAAATATAAACAACCAGTGAAAATTGCATGTATCTACGGTTATTTGTTTTAAAGTTACATGCATGAGCAGCTTGAAGGCGCTGTCAACCGCTGCTATTCCTCAGCCAGCAGAATAATGCCACAGCATCCCTGTAGAGTCATACAAATATTCATTTGACGCCTCTTGCGGGACGTCGAGGGTAGACTTTATCTCAGGCCTCATGATTTCGTCAACCCTTCTCCAATCGGATTTGGAGAAGGTGACCCTTCGCTGTAAGTGGACCGCTGCCGGATAGAAGAAGGTCTTAAGACCTAGCTCGATGATCTCAGAAATAGTGGCTAACGACGGTATCATATTGAAGCCCACTTTTGCTCCGAGGAATGAGGCGGCGTCCCCCTTCGCTAATTGTTTCAGGGCGACACCCTGCAAGTCAAATGAGGTGTCGCGGACTCCAACTGGTCTACGTCCAGACATATGCAGGGAGGCACACTTGCTGGCATTGATAGAAAGCCCCAGGCGACTCAGGCTCACCTGAGCGGAGTCGATCGCGAGCTGGAGGTCCGGGGCGTTGTTGGCGAGCAGGCAAAGGTCGTCCGCAAAGGCCAGAACACGGTGGTCTGCGTCAGCACCCTGCAGCATGGTAACTACTGGGTCAATCGCCAAGATAAACAGCAGACCACTTAGTGGGCAACCCTGACGGATTCCGGACAGGACCTGTATGTCTTCAGTTTTACCCTCGGTTACACTAACCGAAGAGGAAGCTCCGGAATAAACGTCATGTACGATCTCGAGAAGCCTATCGCCGACGCCGCTGCACTCGATAGCCGTTTCCAACGCCGAGTGTGGAATAGCGCTAAAGGCGTTCGATACGTCAAGCCAGGCAACGCACTTGTCCGAGTTGCCAGTGCGGGCTTTTTCCAGCTTTTTCCAGCTTTTTCCTGGGCGTGTGCACGTGTTCGAAAGCACCATCGGACGGGAGAAAACCTTTCTGGCAAGGGCTCAGGACAGTGTTGCTCATGAGCCATTCAGTGAAGCGGCCAGCTAAACATCCCGCGTACAGTTTATACAGGGTGCGACACAGTGAGATTGGTCTCCAGTTGGACGGATCATATTTATCCCCTTTCTTGAATATCAAGACAGATAAAAATAACAACTGATTTTAAAATAATTAATTATACTTTTAACTTTGTAATAAAGATAAAAAAAAAACATTTGAACCTATGACTTAAAATTTTAAATTATTGTTATTAGGTAGTGAAATAATTATTTCAATCTATTTATCTTGGTATTGGCATATTATCTGAACCAGTCGGATACACATTTTTCAAATTCTGCATCAGTTAATAATTTATTTGCACAGTCCTTGATAACTTCTGAAAGAAAAATATGAGTTAATCTTAATCTTAAAAAAAATTATTATTTTGAAGAAGTATTTTTAACTTTTTATAATTTTTTTTATTTCTGTGTTGCCAATTTTTGTATTTACATCTTTGCTACGACTTGTCTATGTACAGTGTGTAGCATACTCGTTACTAAATAATGTTGTAAAAGTTCCTTTAACATGATCTTTGGAATCACACCCTTCAATGGACTTAATAAAAAATCCCTAGAAATATTAAACATGTTTAAGGATACGACTTTAAATTATAAAACTTAGCAAGTTCTTTCGTACCAGTTTTTCTAAAAAAATTCAGTCGTTTATAACTTTATTTTAATAAAGTATTCATTTAATGGAAAATGTGTGAAAAAATCTTCATCTAATTTAACAGACATAATATTGTAACGTAAATCACTTTTCTCTTTTAAATCCTGTACAATGTAATCCATCTTTGATAGTAGGCGTTCATTCTTTAAACTTTGAATCTTTGCTCATTGCATACAGCTTCTAACTTTTCCTTTACCTATATTTTTATTTGAAGGATTTAATCCTAAAAAGTAATATGTACCTAATATTAATTATTAATACTCATAAAAAGTATTTAATTAATATAAAATTTGCAAAAATTGAATTACTGAAATTAGGTGTTGAATGATTTGAATCTAAACAGTCCAAACTGGTATTTCCATATCCTAATGAATTATTGTAGGATAAATTATTGTTGCCATAAATTGATCTCTGTTGAATTTTGGAAAGTTATAGAAATATAGTTATTAGATAGTATAATAATAAATATTAAAATAAAGTATGCTTTTTATGTTTTAATTAAGCTAACTTTTCATTTATAATTAACTACTTATATACCTATACAACTATAAATTTTTTTTGAACCTATGTAGGTAGTAGATCAAATAAAAATATTATAAAATTTACCATCAATTATTATTATTAAGTACCAGTGGCGTACCGACGGGGGGGGTTTTGGGGGTTTAACCCCCCCCCCCCCCCAAGTAAAATACGAATAATGATTTTTTTTATGAAATATTATATTTAGACTAGGATCATATTTAGAGTTC
>NC_042493.1:44106030-44108673 GCF_005508785.2 Acyrthosiphon pisum
GATCATATTTAGAGTTCAAAAAACAATTTGAGACTGACATTGTACATTTAGTACGTCGTTATGAAAAAATCGTTAACTGCATTGAACAACAAAGTATCGGAGAACTTAGGTTATGGTGGAATTATGTAAGCCAAATGAATGACAATCTTAAAAATGCCCATTCAGCTTTACTTGTATGTGATGAAAAAATATTTCCAATTATACGAAAACTTTTAGTTATTCTTGTTACTCTACCAGTAACGACAGCCACACCGGAAAGGACTTTTTCACTGGACAGAATTATTTAGTGTTACCTTTAAAAGGAATCACACTGTATATAGGTACATTTTTAACTACTAAATCATTTGAGAAGCTAATGATTTTACAATGATTTTTATTTATTTTTTTATCCTGGATACAAATTATCATATATCATTGAATTTAAGTTTAATACAATCCATCATACATTGACCCAGTGTTGTAACATACTATACAGTAGAGTGACATCCAATTACGCGCATTTAAAATTTAAAATTTGATAAATTTTGTCAAAATTAAAACTTTAAATATTTATAAAAAAAATTGTGCATATGTATTTTTAATACTTTTCAACTGCTATTGTAAAAATATATTATGGGCAGTGTATTATATTTTCATGTTTTTTGACCAAACAAATAATAATGTATTGTTACCTATATATTATAAAAAAAAAATACAATATAATATAAGAAAATCGCTACATGAGAAATCGAGTGAATATCCAATGATGTTAAAATTTGAACTTCAAACGCTTATAAAAATTTAATTTTACTTTTCGGTAAAAATTTTTTTTTAATAAAGGTAGACAAACTTATGAAGAATCTTGTATTAAATTATCAAATCTTAGATAGTTAGATTTGAAAATACAATTTTTTATGAATTTCTAACTCAAAATAATTTGCGCATTTTCGTGATTTTTTTGTAATTGGTAAAATTCGAACTAAATGCTTATAAAAAAAAAATTGTGACTGTATTTATATATTTTGCAACTGCTATTGTAAAAATATATAAATAGCCTCATATTAAATTTCAAGCTTATTGACTTAACGAATGAAATTAATAATTAATAAAAAATTAATGACTCTAAACAGCTGTAATAACTAATAAGTGGTTTTCTGTGGGTCGGCAAAAAAAGACAATAGTGGGTGGGAGGGCATAACCCCTAACCCCCCCCCCCCCCTCCCTGAGCTCACCACTGTACCTATAAATATTAACACTTTTCAGCTATCTATCTGTGCTAGTATGTATTTAGTGTGTAAAAGTGTAAAAGTTGATCAGCTCCCCCCCTGAAAAAATTCTGGCTACGCCACTGATACACATACTGTATGGCTACGTGCGCACTTATTATCGTTAGCGCCGGCAGCCTAACCTCCTCTGGACGATTCCCAGGCGAACACAACTTATGTTAAAGCTAAAATAAATAACAAGTTAGTTATTATGTTAAGATACAGATTTATATTATCATGGTGACATAAAACAAAGAGGGTACAATATTTCGACCACTCCGAAGCTGGCTGGTTCTTGCTGAGCTGCTGTGTTTTTGGTATGGCTGATCCGCCGTTAGGGTAGCTGAACTACTGTGTCTGCTTTTAAGTGCGAGACGGATTCGATTGGATTAACTTGACTAGGTCCACTTTCAATGATGTGTACAAAAACGTAGTTTACGATTCACACTTGAACTAATATTTTCGTGACCGACATAACAACCGGTAAAAAAGAAGTGGTGGCGGCGAAGCGTCGGCGGCCGCACATCAACAGCCGTCCGGGCGGGCGTAGAACACTTCTTCCAAAATGTAATATTATTGATAACATGTTGGAAGAACATTATTGCCAACATCAAAAAATAATAAATAAAATGATTCAGTTGTACCAACGCGGCTTTTATATATTTTAAATTGATATAATATTATAATATTAATAGATTGAAAATATTACTAGTATTTATAATCAATGATATTAAACAATAAGCATTATGCTTATGTCATTATTACATAACATATTAACATTAATTAAATTCGTAAATTAAATTCGTGACACGTGTTTTAGTCATCAACTAAAACTATAGATGTTTATACTATAAAAAATTAAAATAAATGTAATTGTTATTGTTCCACATATAAAATAGTTGTAGTCTATAAATCACAAAAATATTGTTCATCATTTTAAAAAAATAAATAAAATTTAAATATTAGTCTGCTGGAATAGGACCAATCTGACGTCTCAGATACCCATCGTTAGCATGGCCCATTTGTGTAAGACATCTAATAATGTTGCCATGTTCATTAAGCTGCTCAATAGCTCTTTTCAACATATGAGTATTGGTAGCCCGTTCACTTCTAGAAGTTTGATCTCGGATCTAAACATAAAATATATAATGATAAGGTATGTATATAATATATATTAATAATTTATATAGTGTTAAAATATTTTAAAAACAAAATAAGTATTGTTAAGTTTTTGCTGGCTTGTATAAATTCTACAAAGAATTGATTTTCTAATATTCTTAGTTTCTCTATAAATAATAAAGTGTAATTAATTTAATTTAATTAATTTGTATAGAAATAACAATACTTAAAAGATTCTTACGTAAAAAGTCCCAGATATTTGGGTGATTTCCAAAAAACC
>NC_042493.1:44110027-44111833 GCF_005508785.2 Acyrthosiphon pisum
TATGAGCGTTTTCTACTGTTTGCCTCAAGAATGGCATATCCATGTCAACCTCAACAGCTCCATGGTTGTGTCCATCAGGCTGAAGATCTAAATGATTCCTTGATTGTTAATGTTAATTATGGCGGTTGCTGCACAATATTGTTCTGCTCTCTTAGTTCTTTGTTTTTCACAAATCAAGTACCTTATGACAGAATCTAAGTATAACTATTAAAATATAAAGGATAAGTTTAATATACTAACATTTTATTCCTTACAACACTTTTCTTATAATATTTATAATTAAAATTGTCAATGTATATTTTGGAGTTATTGTGTACTCCTGGTATGATTGTGTATGTGCGATTACGTTGTAAGTTTTCTAAAATGAAAAAAAATTAATTAAAATTAAATATCAATGACTTAATAAATATTAATAATTATAACAATTATTTTTATAAAATATAAATACAAATTACCAGCTTCATAATTATCTATAGGTTCTTCATTTTCATCATTTTCATCATTTTCTTCAATTACAAAATTATATTATATTTATTTAAAGTATATTGTAACAAGTTAAATTATATTTGTAAATTACCTTCATCCAACTCTGAATCTGAACTATTATCGTCAACTAAAAAAATTTAATTTAAGTAGTACCCTAACTATTTATTTTAATAAAAAAAGTGCAATTTGGATTTAATCTAAAACTCATTTATTGTCTGTTACTGATATTATATGTATATACTAAAAACCTCAATCAAAAGTTTGCATTATTTTTTGGATGGAAATTTACTTAATTTAGATACTTTTGAATAAAATTAACTTGATGTTAACTTGATGTTAACACGTTAATCTTAAAAAAGTTACTTATTAGGTTAAAGTTAATTTGAAAAAAACAATAATGATGAGTTAATTAACTTAACGTTCAACTTAATTTTAACTTGTTAATGCCCAGCCATTAGTATTTGGAAATGAAAATTTAATTATTTTTACTTGCTATATAATAATTGTGATCAACTATGTGTCTGTCTACTGCAATTTGACCAATATCTGCATATGTATGGTCATTTAACACATCTTCATTGCAATTCTCCATAGTTTTTATTATAATTAAACAATCTTTTAGATTAACACTGGTACGTGTTGTCGTATTGAGCAGTGGAGATACTTTAAAGAATTATATGTTATCTTGTTTTATTCAATATATTATGTTACTCACTACTATAAAGTGACACAATGGTGACTGGGAATTGGGAAAATAGTGTAATCTTAATGGTTATTGAACATATAATAATAGTATGATCCAGAAATTCCTTCCAAGATCAGGTTTTATAATTATAGGACATAGGTATCTCATTTTCTCAATACCTATATAAAAATACACATGGAAATTCTAAACACAATTTGTCAATAAATAAATAAACACAGTTTGGAAAGTTGTTGGTTATAATAATTATAGGACATAGGTATTTCATTTTGTCAATACCTATATAAAAATACACATGGAAATTTTAAACACAATTTGTTAATAAATAAATAAACACAGTTTGGAAAGTTGTTGGCTATAATTTTCCAATAATATTGTAGTCAGTCTAAAGGATGGTGATTTTGAAATAAGCGGTAGACAATTTGAACAGTAAATTTAAATAATGTATATTTCTATAGTATAAATTGTACAGTAGTTTAGATTGTGAGAAGCTGAGGCTGCTCTGGTCTTAACAGCTTAATTTCATTTGTGATTAACGTCTCTCTAAATGTTGTTATTCTTGTTTTTAAATAAATTTATACATTCACTTGTAATGATTGTGTTTTATATGAATTGGA
>NC_042493.1:44111883-44114076 GCF_005508785.2 Acyrthosiphon pisum
CCATATTTTACATTAGATATAATTATACTTAAAATGTCTACTAAAATCAATAAATTGAGGTTAGTTGTGATCTCCAATATTAAACAAATGTTTATTGAAACTTTTTTAGAAATGTTTTTGACACACTTATACACTGGAAGTTACGCAGAACTAGCAGCTTAGTCTTTTTTCTTTTATGGCCTACATAGGTGACACGAGTCGTGAAAATATTTTACAAAAACAGTGGATCACGAGTCAAAAAGGTTAAACATTACTAGTCAAAACAATAGATAGGATGAAAAATATTTTTATATTAAAAAATGTAAAATTACTAGGTATTCATTAGGTTTATCGTTGACAAAACACTTTAAATCCACTCCAAATTTTAATAAAAATTATTTTAGGCATTAGTTTGGTCCGTCCCCCCGTCCAAGTAAAAAAAAAAAATAAATATAGTAGAGGAGCTCCGTCCCCCTGCGCACCCCCCCCCCCCCTAATTCGAGCACTGCTACTTGGTGTATAGCACCCTGGGCCAGTCCGTCCCTGGTTACTGATAGACAAAAGACATAATAATAATAATATGCATCTATTCTATCTAAAAATATCTTTACTATACACTATACAGTATATACACAGAATGTATGAACGGTAAAATGTAATGTGTTAACTATAAAAATATGTTTTTACTAAGTATGTTTTTGATACTGTAATGAATCTGTAATGAAAAACTGAAAACACTAGAAACGTTTTTTTAACGATTGGCCTGGAGGTGGGAAAAAATTGTTAAATGGCCTCTTTAATTGTTTGCACACCTTAAAAAAAACTGAAATGGCGCCCCTGGGTATAGTCCTAAAAAAGTTTATCGGTACACACCAGACACCTTAATCATTGTACAAAATAACGTGGGGGCTATGCCCCCCCTCATTATTCAATACTCTACCAATGACTACCACACGTTTGGTGAAACTATTTTCATTTGTAGATAGCACATTAATCCAGTGGCGTATTTACGGGGGGGAGGGATACATCCCCCCTTGACCTTTTTTTTTTTTAAATTAAGTTAACTTATTTTCTGTATTTTTCAATATGATACTACTTTTAAGTTTTAAGTAGGTACCTGGTACCTATATCTGTTTTCTAAATGTTCTAGCCGTGGTAATTTGTCCGCTTTGATATAGGTACTACACGCCACTAGTCGTTCGTGGCATAAATATCGGAAGATAAAAACATATATCTTTATGGTGGTATGGTATACTATATTTTTGAATTCTCTGCGAATTATTTTTCATGCATGAGTGTTTATAATAAACCCGATAAATAGTCGGTAAATAAAACAAAATTACCATGAAGACTGTAGATTTACCATAGGGCATGGGTTTATTTTTAGTGACTGAAAACATTGTATTCACCTCTGGGTTACATGCTTTAGATGTTTGTGATAAAAGAGGTTTATCCAAATATTCTTGAACTCTTGAAAATATTTTGTACTTTGCCTGTATCAACTGCTATACACCTGAACGGTTTTTTCAAGTTTTTATCAAGTATTAAGTCTTACCTAATAAATTTAATAGTATGACAGAAGTAAATATTTTATCAATTTTCCTATCTAATATTGAATAATAGCTATAAATTAAATAGTAATAATTATTATATACCTACTTTGTTTATTATAACCGACTAGCTGGTTACACACGGAGCGGTTTGGCCGCGCGCGGTCGCGTTTTTTATCCGCGGCGGATAACCGCTGACAATTAAACATGGGTTATTCAATTGACATATTCATACGGGAAAAACCGCCTGCGACCGCTCTTGTTTAATTTTCGAGCGGTCGACCGCTACCGCTCACTAAAATTAAACAATGCTTTTCCAATAGACCTGTTCAGACGGGCGGTTTGGCCGCCGTGGTTTGCTAGCGGCGGGTCTTGTAAAAAATATTTAAAAAATCATGATTGAAGTGTGAACTTGGTAAATTCATTGCTTCAATGTTAAATTTTTATTTACAAGTGGAAATTTTATAAATAGTTAAAAATTATTCGATATTGATCGAGTGTAATATAGTACTATATGAATAGGTGCAAATAGCGTTTGAGATTTGGGGGGCTAATAGGTTAATAGGGCCTTACTTTGATAATATTGAATAAGCTTAAAACAAACTGTAGGAAATGTTTGGGGGGGCTATGAACATTCTTTTTTTTTTGGGGGGGAAGCCCATTA
>NC_042493.1:44115732-44118293 GCF_005508785.2 Acyrthosiphon pisum
GATAATGTGAAATTAACTGGTAAAAATTGTTCGCTACGTACATTCACGTACAAATTGTTAAAATCATAAAGTTATAATACTACATTTTGTAAGCACTAATCTATGATTAATAATCTGTTATTATTCTTTTTTTGTAAATCAATGAAATGAGTAGGTATACAAATAAATAAACATACCGCTCCAACAGTATTTGGAAAGTTCGTTTTTTCGTAAAAACCTTTCGATATATCCAGCCAATTATTTGTCGTTGGTTCCGCCATTTCCAAAGGTTGTAACACCTTCCATAAAACATCGCAAGTTTCTTGGACTATCTTTGTTATAGTAGATACTCCTGCTAAAAACTCAAAGTGTAACGCCGTGTAATGTGTTCCTGTTGCCAAGTATCTGGACAAATATTTAAAAATACTATTGATTAAGAACACTATACCTAGTTATTAATTTACTAAATAAACAATTCCATAAATTAATTTTAATTTTACTCAAATCAATAAATCTAATTTTTATGTTTAATGTATGCAAAGGTGTTAATTATGACACAGTTGAACATTGTTGCAATGTTGAAAAAAATGTTGAGTAACTGGAATATATTATTTTAACAAATAAAAAGTAAAAGTAAAATATGTAAACAATTATATTTTTTAGTTATTTGATAAAATAAATTAAATTTGTCCTGTATTTAATTAATTTTAATATTTTATCTACTTTGAACATTTAATTTTGGTCATTGCATTGCACATAATTAAATAAATAAATACATAAATAAGTAATATCTCAATTATTTTATTTTTCACTATGCTTAGCTTAACCATTAATATTATTTTGGATATTGTCTCATTATTTAAATAAGTAATTAAATGTGTTGATTTAAATTAGTAAAAGATCTCAAAATAAAATTGAAAAATATCAAGGACAATTACCGAAAAAAGTATATACATAAATCCGGACAGGCAGCAAAATCAGACAAACCTTATATATATGCAAATATTTTAGAGTTCCTTCGACCAACAATGGAAAACAGAAAGTATTATATTGATTTTTTTTACATAGTTTATCTTCTAAATAAATTTTAAATATGATTTTAATATTATTCTAAAGCACTGAGAGTAATGTTGCTGTACAAAACGACAGAGAGTACACCACAGACAATGAAAATGATATATCCGCAGATGCTAACCACTCGGGTGTATCTGAAGAAGTCTCCAGCTGTTCATCGAAAAAAAAAAAAGACTACAGAAAATTCTTTTGAAAACCAATTAATACGTGTATTAAAAGAACGCAGAGTTTGAGACGATCCGGTGACATCATTTCTGATGTCTTTGGCTCCTCAAATCAAAAAAATGACAGAAGACCAGCAAAATCAAGTTTATATTGAAATGATACAAATAGTTCAAAGAGTAAAAACTTCTAATAATTCTGATCAAATTCAACCACAATCCATTCCTTCTTCAATTAACAATAGTGCTTTTCAACCCTTGCAATATTCATATAATAATACTAACTCATACCCGACATACCCGTTCAGTTTCCACCTACCAACAACTTCATACATTTCAAGTGCCTCACCAACATCTTCTACAAATACAAATATGCCCATAAACTATGAACCTCATAATATAAATGGGAACAATTCTAACATTCACAGACATCAAGTATATCACCCACATACCCAATCATCTGCTCTTACTCCACAACTACCCGTTACACCAAATGATACTGCAACTGTTAACTCATACTATTCACAAAAAAACTACTCTCACACTGAATCTTCTAATACATCTGTACCAACAGGTCACTCTGACAATAGTTACTATACTAAAAACTTAACTCCATATAACACAGATAACACTAATTCACAATAAATAACATTTTATTACCTTTTTTTTGTTTTTTTTATATTTTACAGTTATTAGTTGTTATAACTACTTATAATATTTTATTCATGTCTAATTATTATTATTATAATTATCTTAATTCAAATTTTTATATAATTAATAGGTATAATATTAAATAATGTTTTGGTTATGTTTATTTATTTACAAGATCTAATAATTATGTTTATATGAACAATTTTTTTTTTAACTATGCTTAATAAAATATGTACCTACTTAAAAAGAAGGCAAGAGTATTAATTTAATTTACAAAATAAAATGTAAGAATTTATTATTATTGCAATATGTACTTGTAGGTGCTTACCTCAAAGTAATTGTCAGCCTTTCTTCTTTTGAAATAGGAATGCGCATATTTGTCAATTGTTTTGATATAAATGGTTCACTTAATGAAATCTAAAAAAGAATAGTAATGAGTAGTTACATTATAGTTAGAATAGCTAAAAAAGAAGGTTAGGTAAGTAACTTTGCCACTCTACTGTACAGTTGGTGGAGAGTACCTAGTAATTTATAGGAGTAACTCATTACCTACTTATACATTTTAATCTATAAAATAATTTTAAAATTTACGTGATTTTCACCAATTTTGTAAATGTTTTGACTTTAAACGGTTGTAAAAAAATATTGTGACTATGTACTTTCGATATTTTTTAAATAGGAAACTTATGGAGAACA
>NC_042493.1:44118343-44119413 GCF_005508785.2 Acyrthosiphon pisum
TTTTCGATATTTTCATTTTCGAGAAGAATAAGGGTATGTGAAATATCAAAAATTAAAAATGCTCATATCTCGAATGAAAATTAAAATATTAAAATATCGCCCACGCTAAGACCTAGATAATGTTCTTAACTAAAATTTTGATAATAGGTAATTTCACCCTATCGCCATCAAAACCAACAGCACACTATTGAGAATAGTGAACGACAATTTGCTATGTCGTGCTTGTGTAAGACGGAGACAACACATATACGTCCTCTTAATGTATTGGCTTTATTTGCATGTCACCGGTCAATACAATAACCATGCCAGATAAGCTTATCGATGAACTGAGCATCCAAAAAAATAGAAAACAGGATTTTGTATTATAACTATTTTTTTTGTTTATCGTATTAAACACGGGATTGTCGTTAGTATGAATTTATAATAAATGCTATTAGGTATACTATACAATTTGTGTTAATTCTTATTTCATCTTGATCTACACTAAACTCAACAAGTTAGAAGATTTTAACATTGTATATTATATTCGTATTTATTGAGTGTACCTATTATTATATATTTCATCCCCCCCCTTTCAAAATTCCTAAATACGCCACTGCATTAATCCAACATAGAATTATGGTAGATAAAATACTTAGGGTAGATAGCATATTATTAAACAAGTTAGTATCTACTATATTGTCTATTTGTAAGTTATCTTTATAATGTACAATAATACCTCATAAAATACCTATGATTTATATATAAACTCGTGATCCATAAATAATGTTTAAAACGTATAATGCTTAACTGTATAACTTAACTCAAAATATAAATTAACATACCTATTTAATAAATTTTATTTTTTACATGATGAAAGTAATTGCCATAATTTGTATTTTGGGTCTTCAGTTGTAGTGCGCTGGTATTAATTTTTTTTTACCTTGATCGTTTTTTTAAGGAATTTCTCCATTTTTAGATGACAAAAAGAAACACTTTTTCTACACAACTATACATAACATCTATGTATTAAACAAAAGGTAGTTGTGTACAGTGTACTAATATTTTATGCAGGATTAGCAGGATAAATA
>NC_042493.1:44119513-44120611 GCF_005508785.2 Acyrthosiphon pisum
ACCGGTAAACCAGCCATCCTAGACTTCTCGTCCTGTGCCTTTTCTTGAGCCGGCCTAAGCCCGCCACTCTCGATTCTCGTTCTGTAAATTCAGTCTGCCGCCTGTCGCGCCCTTTCTTCGATTTCCTTAAGAGTCAGAATCTCTTCTACCATTTTATAGAAGAGTCTGAAGGTCTCTTCTGCCTCACTGAGAACCTTCGCCTTATCTGCCTGTTCCATTGGAAGGTCCTCGAAGAGAGGGCCGCACAGTATGCTCTCGCAGTCGGTGACCTCGGGAGAGTGTCCCAGTCGAGCGCGTAGCTCGTCTCGTAGGCTGTCCCAATTCGGGCAGTGGAAGATGGTGTGTTCAGCCGTGTCTGAGCCGCACTGACAGTGCATGCAGCGAGGGCTAAGAGCCCTGCCCATGCGTCGCAGATACCACTGAAAACATCCATGTCCGGTTAGAGCCTGCGTCATGTGGTATGACCAAGGGATCCTAGGGGTCGTCCTATTCTCCCATCTTGCGATGTTCGGAATAAGACGACGGGTCCAAGACGCCTTGCCGGTTTCTGACCATTTCCTTTGCCAATCGGCGATGGTGACCATCCTCTCTTCCTTCTTAATGTTGTATCTTGAAGGCGGAGGAGCGCCCGGTGCAGGGTCTTCAGCCTGTCTGGCTTTACTTAATATACCTAGGAAGCTACCCATTACCCATATACATTTGTCGTCTCCGTCTTACACGTCATGTACGACATGGCAAGTTTTCGTTCACTAGTTTTTGATAGGTATTAGAGTAAATTCACTTATTATCAAACATTTAGGTAAGAACATTATGTATTCTCAGCGTCAACTTTTATTCGATACTTTAATTTTCAAGCGAGATAATATGATCATTTTTAATTTGTGATATTTCACTTACCCATATCTTGCTTTAAAATTAAAATATCGGAAAAATCGCCGACACTTGAGCATATATAATGTTCTTACCTAAACAGCACACTGTTTGAAAGTAGTGAACCGAGATGTTGATGTTCTATGTCGTACACTCGTAGTACTCTGTGTGCATTAATGTGATTTTGACATCCCAGCGATTGTATTTTTAAGTCTCAAATGTGACATC
>NC_042493.1:44120711-44122911 GCF_005508785.2 Acyrthosiphon pisum
GTTTATAAGTATTTAAGATAATTATTATTTTTAAAAAGACCATCAGAAAAAAAAAAAACTTTAAGTACCTATGTAGGTAGTAGTTATTATATTTTTATAACTGTTTAGAAAAAAGAAATATAAATCTTGTTTGTTGACCATATATTAATTTATCTACTACACATTTAAGTTAACATCTTAGACTCATATTAAATATTTACTTATAATTATATAATAGTATATATATGTAATATATTATATTTTATTTATTTTGTACTTAGATTGTTGCTCAGATTTGTCTACTGTCACATAAAATTTGGAAAACCCTGCTTTTTCAATTTGTTAAAAATAGATCATAATTTCATACTTAATAGTTAAGAGGACGTCATACTCAAAGTGGAACGTATACAACGGCTAACAGAACGCGCTGTTAGGTGTTTTCACGATCCGCAAGCACGTGGCGTTTAAGTCACGCCCACTACTCGCAGTCGCCGGCCGGCCGACGAGTTTCGTTCGGGAGCGCCGTTTATTATTGTATGAACGTTTGTCTAGGACCTTTCGCGTCTTTATATAATTCATACACGTAAATGCTGCCGTAATATTTTATATCTCCACGCGTATCCATAAACTAACGATTATAATTTAAGTTAATACTTACACAAATACACGTACCAATATGTAGATCGTATAAACTGTATTATAACATAGCTTGATTTGTATTTATTGCATTATTACTTATTGAAATATAATACCTATCGTAAAATATAATTTAATGACAAGCTTTAACTAGTATAGGTTATTGCTGATCATTCTTTTGGGATAAAAAAATATTACTTTCTACTAAAAAACAAAATGTATGTAAATTCAAAAGCCCAATTATTTCAGCAATAAATTTCGAAATTAATACCTCGGCACTGCTGCATAAAAAGTACTTGAAAATACAATATTAGGTTATAACAAATTACAATCTTACATTTACATACAACATTTTATTTAAATAATTAGTTTAAAAAAGAAAAAGAAATAGTTTTAGTGGCTTCATAGAAAACCCCTGAAAACCATTCCTGTTTGACTGCATTTGGGTGTACTTTATCATGCCTTTTTTTATCTTTCAGCCAATATATCACTGCTGGGTGAGGGTCGAATTTCGACAGGCATGACATATTTAGTCTTACATATAGAGAACTATGAATAACTTCAGGAGATAATGATGATCTCATTTGTGTTTTTAATATATTATAATAAGAAATTAGTCGTTCCACATCCGCACTATGCGGCTTTACAGCTAATATTCTAGCCTGAAACAAAAATGTTAATAATCAACTTAATATTTTATTACAAAATAAGTCTAAATATTGTTATACAATTAAATACAAACATTATCTTTAAAATTCATGCTATAAACAAAAATAATATAATTTAATGTATATATGAAGTAAAATCAATAAATACTAGTAAAAGTGTAAAATTACCATTGCTACTGCGAGTGGTTTCCAACTTGAATAGCTTAAAAGTACTTTTAGAAGTTCAACAGATAATTGTTTCCCCTTTACTTCAGAGCAATCAGCAGCTTCACGGTAGGATAGAATAAAATCCATAAGAGGAAAATCAGGGCACACTTTACGATGGCATAGTTTGAGGTCAGCATCAGTTATTTCCATTTTAATTTCTTTAAGTACATTAACATCTTCCTACTCTGAAGAATCCAATCTATCACTCAGAAAATTTAATATTGATTCTAATGTGTCATTACGTATCGCTTCAAACCTTCTATAATCACTGACGTATAAATGGTGAATTTTACGACGTTGATCATTAATAATTCTTTTAAATAATTCTATACCTTGAAGTTTGTACTGAGTACCTTCTTCAATATTTTCAACTATTACTGTTTCTTCAAATGTATTTTCCCAACCTCCTGGTATAGCATTATTTTTTTAATTCAGTCATCCGTATTTTAAATGCTTCAGTTTGATTTTGAATATCAAAAATGTCAACAACATTTGCAGTTAAACTTTCCCATGCCAATACACTTCTATGAACTGCGCACCAAACTTTTAACAATGGAATAGGCAATGATTTTTTGTCTTTTTCTAAAAGTGCCCAAAGACCATTTTTTTCTCCAGTATTAATTTATGCGCCATCGGTAACAATTGATGAAATTAATGGCATTCATTTATTCCAAGGTATTACATGTTTTGTTGCTGATTTTATTGCATTA